>NC_091307.1:35054982-35107482 GCF_038502225.1 Cherax quadricarinatus
CATGGTTTCACGTAAACAAAAACAGGACCAAAAAAAAACGGGAGATCAATATCAGAAACACTCCGATGTTTCCCTGTGCCTGGCATTACACTCTGAAACTGACATGAAAGAAGAAAGAGAAAGATAACGGCGAAACCCAGAACGTCTGTGCTTCAGGATGATCCGAGAAGTCAGACTCCGACGGTAAAGCATGAGCCACTTCAAGCTTCTTGTCTGCAATAAAAGCTGTACATTAAAAAAATACGGCAGTACGAAACCTTAGAAAGAAGAGAGTCGTAAAGAGGTAAGGGAAGACGAAAATTTGGTAGGGACGCGTTTGACAGAAATGGGCGGAACAAGTCCAGCACTCCTGCTAGCCTCTCTTTCAACAAGAACTGGGCGTTGCAGAACAAGCTTCTATTGGCTTGATAAAGCTCTATCAGAGAGAAATGTTGTCTCTATAAATGCTTGTTCCGCAACGAGTGTCTTCAATTTTGTCTGCAATGCTTCACTTGGATGCTGGAGCCGTTGGAAGTTTATAACTGGAGATCAGAGGAGCTCACGATATTGTCCATTATTTTCTGAAAATTATTGGAGGATCGCAGATATATGCTTTCCTTCAGTGACTTACAGAAAAACATGGTCCTAATTATCTACCATTCTCCAAGCACTGTATTACTCTTACGGGTTTAGAACCTCCCAATGAACATAATAATCTGTATCCTAATATTAATATAGTGGAGGCAGAAGAGACAGGAGGAAATCACTAGGCAGGAGACCTAACTGAGAATATGGGCAGGTGAGGTGGTAGTGTCTTTGGAGAGTTGTTAGATTAGATTTTACAGCTGAAGTGGCTGGTGTGGACACCATATCCATCATGTAGACGGAAGTGGCTGGTTTATTGTGGACACCTTATCCACGTAGGAATCCCAGGAGGGACCACCTGTGCTCTTCCTGGGAGTCCTACAATTTTAACACCTCCATGACATGGCCAGGTTGTGGCAAATTATTATTGGGTAATCAGATACTGCTGTGACCTGATATGCGAGATATAATACTCCTGCATCACATGATCATGTCCTTCCATTTAGGTGTTGGAACACAGAATTGTAAGTTTACGATTAATTATCGGAAATCAGGGATGAAAATATTATGAGTGTTCACAGCTGTATTCCTATTCCGGAATAAAAGGGTGGCTAGGAGCGCAAACTAACAAAAAAAATTATTGGGATTGTGTGAAGGTGCGCGTCGTCTATAAATGTCCTTATAACTGCCACTGGAGCACAGTGTCAAGTGTGTACAGTTGATTATTAACCTAATGAGTATTGCCAGTGATGACTACACTGAGAAATGTGTTCGGCTGTGTTCTTGTCCATGACGACAAGGGGACTGCTTCCTGATACCATGGCTGTGTGGATGATGACACTAGCTTCTGAAGCGAGGTTCTCGGCAACTCTAAAAGGGATAGAAGGGAAGACCCAAGTAGCTGAGTTAGGTCGGTGTATATCAGGAAAGCTCCATCTCTCTGATGCTGTCAAAAGCAAAAGTATTCCTATTACGAAGAATATAGGTCTTCTACAAGCTCTCTTCACATACTTGAGAGCGTGGTGAGCAAGAGTAATGACGCCTCAAACTTTCTGTGAAAAAGAGTTGATACCATTCGCTGACACTGTGAGGGTCGTTTACTACGAATGATAGTGGATAGAAGATGTTCACCATAAACAGTTAAAGAAGAAACTTACTTGGAAATGTTATATTAGCAACTGAGAGGAGTGTGTGTGTGTGTGTACTCACTAAGTTGTGGTTTCAGGGGCCGAGTCACAGCTCCTGGCCCCGCCTCTTCACTGGTCGCTACTACGTCACTCTCCCTGCGCCATGAACTTTATCACACCTCTTCTTAAAGCTGTGTATAGATCCTACCTCCACTACATCACTTTCCAGACTATTCCACTTCCTGACAACCCTATGATGAAGAAATACTTCCTAGCATCCCTGTGACTCATCTGAGTCTTCAACTTTCAGTTGTGACCTCTTACTGCTGCGTCCCATCTCTGGAAAATCCTGTCTCTGTCCAACTTGTCCATTCCTCTCAGTATTTTAAATGTCGTTATCATATCCTCCCTATCTATCCTGTCCTCCAGTGTCGTCAAGTCGATTTCCCTTAACCTCTCCTCATAGGACATACCCCTTAGCTCCGGAACTAGTCACGTTGCAAACCTTTGCACTTTCTCTAATTTCCTTACGTGTTTGGCCAAATGTGGGTTTCAAACTGGTGCTCCATACTCCAACATGGGCCTGACGTACACTGTGTACAGGGTCCTGAACGATTCCTTACTGAGACGTCGGAATGCTATTCTCATGTTTGCTAGGCGCCCATATGCTGCAGCAATTATTTGGCTGATGTGCACCTCAGAAGATGTGCTCAGTATTATGCTCACCCTAAGATCCTTTTCCATGAGAAAGGCTTGTAGTCTCTGGCCTCCTAGATTGTACTCCGTCTGCGGTCTTCTTTTCCCTTCCCCAATCTTCATGACTTTGCACTTGGTGGGATTGAACTCAAGGAGCCAGTTTCTGGACCAGGCCTGCAACATGTCTAGATCCCATTGCAGTCGTGCCTGTTCCTCCGACTGAATTCCCCTCATTAAATTCACATCGTCTGCAAACAGGGACACTTCGAGTCTATTCCTTCCGTTATGTCGTTCACATATACAAGAAACAGCACCGGTTACAGGACTGACCCCTGTGTAGCCCCGCTAGTGAAGGCTGACTGACCTGTGCGTTCCCCGATGAACATTAATCCTCTCTCCCGCATCCTCATTACACAAAAAAAAATATTTTCTATTGAGGTTTATTACAAACTCAGCTTTAAATTGCCTCTTTGATCAGGGCTAAGCTTTCATTTACGATGAGGGCAAAACACGAATAATCTAATTTATCAGATTAAGTTCCATTCAGACTTGGGCCTTTGAGACGGTTGTAGTAAAACAAAGGTCAGGCTAGAGTAAAGTATTCAAAAACTGGTCTAGGGATATTAACATGTCTAGGGGTATCAGCTACAGTTTAGTCAGTTAATAAATTAGTTAGTATAGAAAATCCGTTCTAAGTCATTAAAATCATTGACTTCAGGAGCTCATGTTAAATGTAGATGTTGAAGAAAAAAAAGTATTTAATTAATAATTAACTAGAGTGAGTTTATATGCAAGATAAAATTGTAGGCTGCCAGTACATTAAATAAAGTTATTACTCTAATTATAAGATTATTAAAAATATTGAAATATATATATATATATATATATATATATATATATATATATATATATATATATATATATATATATATATATATATATATATATATATATATATATATGCAAAACAACCACTCTGAAAGAATAGAGAAATTCAAAAGCGCTTTCGTGACTACTCATAGTATCAAGGAACTATTATGTTCCTTGATAATGTGAGTAGTCACGAAAGCTCTTGGAATTTCTCTATTCTTTCAGAGTGGTTGTTTTGCATATTCTGAAATCACGTGTTTACTGTGATCTTATTGCATATATATATATATATATATATATATATATATATATATATATATATATATATATATATATATATATATATATATATATATATATATATATATATAAGGAATTCGCGAGAGCATGCGAAATATACACAAACACTGATCTCTGGCTGAAGGAGACTCGAACCTACGAACCTTAGGACAAGGTACGCAGTGCTTTACCAATCTACCCACACTGGACCAATACCTTAGCGTGTAGCATGCGCTACACGTTTGATCCAAGGCAGCCAGCTTTCAGGGAGAAGGCTTACAGCTTTTCATCTCATCCCCTGCATGCATCAGCCTTACTAGAGATTTGAACAATGCAAGGAATTCGCGAGAGCATGCGAAATATACACAAACACTGATCTCTGGCTGAAGGAGACTCGAACCTACGAACTTTAGGACAAGGTACGCAGTGCTTTACCAATCTACCCACACTGGACCAATACCTTGGCGTGTAGCATGAGCTACACGTTTGATCCAAGGCAGCCAGCTTTCAGGGAGAAGGCTTACAGCTTTTCATCTCATCCCCTGCATGCATCAGCCTTACTAGAGATTTGAACAATGCAAGGAATTCGCGAGAGCATGCGAAATATACACAAACACTGATCTCTGGCTGAAGGAGACTCGAACCTACGAACCTTAGGACAAGGTACGCAGTGCTTTACCAATCTACCCACACTGGACCAATACATTGGCGTGTAGCATGAGCTACACGTTTGATCCAAGGCAGCCAGCTTTCAGGGAGAAGGCTTACAGCTTTTCATCTCATCCCCTGCATGCATCAGCCTTACTAGAGATTTGAACAATGCAATTCCTTGCATTGTTCATCAAACCTCTGTGCTTTGGGTTCCCGTTGAGCTGGGCAACGGGCTGTGGCGAGGCTTCTCTTTATTATGTCATTGATCTCCTCATGTCTGGCATACTTCCCTTCTGCTGTGTGGCACACGAGACCATGAAGTCCGAATTGATCAGCTGTCGCCCTGCCGCAAATACACCTATGTTCGGTGAGGATGGGGGCGGCTAGGCGAAGAGCAACACCAATCCGAATGGCCTGTGGGTCGAGATGGGTGCCCAGGGAGGAATTGGGAACAGCTAACAGGAAATCTCCTGAGTGTGGTGCCTTCACTGCCAGGAGACGAGCTTTGTTCTTTCTTGAAGCATTGGAGAGCATTGTGTTGGCGATTTTTTCCATGATCGGTTTGTCCCAGTGGGACTGTTTGTGCTGTTTGGGAGGAACTGGTCTACTGGAGGAATCTGTAAGGGTGTCCCACCGAATCGCTGCTTCAGTAAACCTGGGGTCTTGAGCTCCTACCAAGTCTCTCAAGCGTTCGGGCACTATCTTCTTGACTAATGCACTGGAAGCCAAACACGAAGACAGAAAAGCAGGTAAAGCAACATGCGTTGCTTTACGCACCCCTATACCTCCCAGTCGCACTGGGAGGGTTGCCTGATCCCATTGCTCATCCTCTAGTGACAGGTTCAGTGCCTTCTTAAAAGTTGATCTCAGGTGTGGGTCATATTCATCGAGTGTTGGGTTGTCAAAAGAGGGTGCACACCTCAAGAAGTAAGTGAGTCTTGGCATAGTAAGACACCTTGTGAGGAGATACAGAGCATCATGGGCATCAAGATCGCTTATTCTCCCGTCCATTCTCATCAGGTCATTCAATTTGTCCCTGAGGACAGTATCGATGGCCTGGTGACCCAGCGGTGCCCCCAAGAGGGTACTGTTGGACGGAGTTGTAGTTGAGACTTCTGGGAGAATTCTTCTCACAGCATTGATTATTTCTTGGTTTGCTGTGATGATTTCACACTTGGAGGGATTGAGGATGAGTCCCAAGTCTTCTCCCTGTGTTTTCACCAGTTGTAGGTCCCCTACGAGGGACTCTTCAGTACCTGCCAGAGTGCCGTCATCCAGGTACCAGATATTGAGCTCACTGCGTAGGCTGGAAGTTAGTTCTCTTACTGCCAAGCAGAAGAGAAGTGGAGCGAGTGGGTCACCCTGCTGAACACCCTCTGATGATTGAATTTCATGTTCTCCAAACAAAAGAATTGAGGGTTTGCTGTAGCCGGCTGAAATGAAGGGAAAGAGACTGGGGAACCGAACCCGAACTGCTGGCAAAACAGCATCTCTCTTCACCATATTAAAGGCATTTCTAAAATCAAGTTTGACTATGGCCTTGTCTTCTGGTAGGTCCCTGATGTAGGCCCTTGCCGCATGAGCTGCAGCTTCACTGCCTTGAGAGACCCCAAAGCCCAGTTGGTGTGGCTGAAGTAAAGTGGTAGCTTCTAGGCGAAAGTTTCTTAATGCTGCTTTGGCAACGAGACGGCGAAGAGTGTTTCCAACTGCAATGGGTCTGATTTCCCCATCCCTCTTCTTCAAAGCACATAGTGAGGCTCCAAAAAAGAAAGGTTTAATTTCTTCTGGGATTCGCCCAGCCAGGCAATTGTTGACGAAAGTTGTTAACTCGGTGAGAAGAATTGATGCAGATTCACCGAGTACTGGATTTACCATCTCTTTGAGGTGCTGAGGTCGAATTCCAGTGTAACCTCCTGCAGATCCTGCTGGAAATGACACGATCGCCTTATAGACATCCGATTCTGGCAAAATTAATTGTTCAGTGATGGGGGTCTTCCTCAGGGTTGTCGTTGATGGCTATGGTGTCCCTGGTTGGATGCTTGTCTCTTAGTGCTTGGGCCGTGGTCTCATCCTCGGTGGCTACAGTGTCGTCACTTGTAATTATTCTTATTGCTCCCACTGTGTTACCTTCTTCAATTTTTTTGCTAACCTGTGCGCAAATTTTCTCGTTTTCAGTGGGACTTTTCTTGGGTCTACCTCTTTGATTCCTGCGATGATGGGGCAGAGGGACACAGTTATCCGTTCTTGGGTAGTTGCGCACTGCCTTGATAACTGACGTTGTTAGCAGTTTGCCTCGTCTTTCAGGAACTGCAAGACAGACATTGCCGAACAAGAGTAGGTTGCGCCATGCTTGGATGGTGCCTCGGGCTTCTAAGTTGGTGGAGCCTCCATTCACCCGCTTAAGAAGGTCTGTGAATTTCCCTGCTGCATATGGGCGAGCCGCTTTAGGGATGTGGGATAGTGTACTGCTAGCAGTCGATTTGAATGCCAACAGAAGGTTATCGCAAGTGACGAGGTTGCCATTGGAATTGTCATCTGCCTGTGGAGGCTGTGGGCTGCTCTCTGCTGGGGGCATATGTGATCCTGCACACCCATTGTGTGCACGAATGCTGCCGTCCCTGTTGCGTGCTCGAAACTCTCCACACACCTGACATGTGCCTCTTCTTTCATTGTTGGGTGCATTGTTTCCCTGGCTTTGTGGCTGGCTGGCTTCATCGTCTGCCATACCTCAAACTGTGTGGTAAGCCCAGGCTGAAGGGAAAATGGCGCATGGCACATACAGCATGTGGTTCATGGTGGTGGTGGGGGGGAGGAGAGGGGTGTCTAGTTCTTGTGGTGGGCGGTGGAAGAAAAGGAGGATTGGAAGATGTGTGCTGAGGCGGAGTAGGGGACTCACTCCCTCCCAGGACAAGTCACTATACACCAAAATGCTCTGTGCACAGCCCCCACTATCAACGACACACCGCTATACACTTCACATGCTATGAGCATACCATGCACATACTATGCACTGTACACTATAGACTATATACACTATACACACGGTGAACAAACACTCCATTGTTGTAACACGAGCAGAGCACACGGTGTATGCGCGCCTGTATGGGGAAGGGGGTATATATATATATATATATATATATATATATATATATATATATATATATATATATATATATATATATATATATATATATATATATATATATATGTCGTGCCGAATAGGCAGAACTTCCGATCTTGGCTTAAACAGCAACGCTCATCTTGCCATATAGGACAACCGAAAATTTGTGTATGCAATAATTTCGCCAAAATCGTTATGAACCTTACGAAAAAAAATATATTTCTCTGTGTTTTTTTTGGTATTAAATTATTGTAAACAAATATAAAATATATTTAGTTGGGTTAGGCTAAAATAAATTGCTCTTTTTAAAATAAGGTTAGGTAAGTTTTCTAAGATTCTTTTGGTGCAAAATTAAAATTTTTGCATTAACATTAATGAAAAAAATATATCTTTAAACGTATAAGAGAAAATTTTTGAAAGGACTTAATTTTAAATGAGTTCTTGCTAATTGACCAGTTTTACATATTCGGCACGACATATACGTATAAAGATACACAACATATCCCTCCAAACTGCAAATATCCCAAACCCCTCCGTTAAAGTGCAGGCATTGTACTTCCCATTTCCAGGACTCAAGTCCGACTATATGAAAATAACCGGTTTCCCTGAATCCCTTCACTAAATATTACCCTGCTCACACTCCAACAGATCGTCAGGTCCCAAGTACCATTCGTCTCCATTCACTCCTATCTAACACGCTCACGCACGCTTGCTGGAAGTCCAAGCCCCTTGCCCACAAAACCTCTTTTACCCCCTCTCTCCAACCCTTTCGAGGACGACCCCTACCTCGCCTTCCTTCCCCTATAGATTTATATGCTTTCCATGTCATTCTACGTTGATCCATTCTCTCTAAATGACCAAAGCACCTCAACAACCCCTCTTCTGCCCTCTGACTAATACTTTTATTAACTCCACACCTTTTCCTAATATCCACACTCCGAAATTTCTGCATAATATTTACACCACACATTGTCCTTAGACAGGACATCTGCACTGCCTCCAACCGTCTCCTCGCTGCTGCATTTACCACCAAAGCTTCACACCCATATAAGAGTGTTGGTACTACTATACTTTCATACATTCCCTTCTTTGCCTCCATAGATAACGTTTTTTGACTCCACATGTACCTCAACGCACCACTCACCTTTTTTCCCTCATAAATTCTATGATTAACCTCATCCTTCATAAATCCATCCGCAGACACGTCAACACCCAAGTATCTGAAAACATTCACTTCTTCCATACTCCTCCTCCCTAATTTGATATCCAGTTTTTCTTTATCTAAATCATTTGATACCCTCATCATCTTACTCTTTTCTATGTTCACTTTCAACTTTCTACTATTACACACATTCCCAAACTCATCCACTAACCTTTGCAATTTTTCTTTAGAATCTCCCATAAACACTGTATCATCAGCAAAAAAGTAACTGTGTTAATTCCCATTTTGAATTTGATTCCCCATAATTTAATCCCACCCCTCTCCCGAACACCCTAGCATTTACTTCTTTTACAACCCCATCTATAAATATATTAAACAACCATGGTGACATTATACATCCCTGTCTAAGACCTACTTTTACCGGGAAGTATTCTCCCTCTCTTCTACACACCCTAACCTGAGCCTCACTATCCTCATAAAAACTCTTTACAGCATTTAGTAACTTACCACCTATTCCATATACTTGCAACATCTGTGACATTGCTACCCTATCCACTCTATCATATGCCTTTTCTAAATCCATAAATGCAATGAAAACTTCCCTACCTTTATCTAAATACTGTTCACATATATGTATCAATGTAAACACTTGATCTACACATCCCCTACCAACTCTGAAACCTCCTTGCTCTACCGCAATCCTACATTCTGTCTTACCTCTAATTCTTTCAATTATAACCCTACCGTACACTTTTCCTGGTATGCTCAATAAACTTATTCCTCTATAATTTTTACAATCTCTTTTGTCCCCTTTCCCTTTATATAAAGGGACTATACATGCTCTCTGCCAATCCCTAGGTACCTTCCCCTCTTTCATACATTTATTAAACAAAAGTACCAACCACTCCAACACTATATTCCCCCCTGCTTTTAACATTTCTGTCATGATCCCATCAGTTCCAGCTACTTCACCCCCTTTCAGTCTACGTAATGCCTCGCGTACCTCCCCCACACTTACATTCTGCTCTTCTTCACTCCTTAAAGATGGTATACCTCCCTGACCAGTGCAAGAAATTACCGCCTCCCTTTCTTCCTCAACATTTAAAGGTTCCTCAAAATATTCTCGCCATCTACCTAATACCTCCCTCTCCCTATCTACTAACTCCCCTACTCTGTTTTTAACTGACAAATCCGTACTTTCCCTAGGCTTTCTTAACTTGTTTAACTCACTCCAAATTTTTTTCTTATTTTCATTAAAATTTCTTGACAGTGCCTCTCCCACTCTATCATCTGCTCTCCTTTTGCACTCTCTCACCACTCTCTTCAATTTTCTTTTACTCTCCATATACTCTGCTCTTCTCATAACACTTCTGCTTTGTAAAAACCTCTCATAAGCTAACTTTTTCTCTTTTATCACACCATTTACTTCATCATTCCACCAATCACTCCTCTTTCCAACTGCCCTCACCCTCCTATAACCACAAACTTCTGCCCCACATTCTAATACTGCATTTCTAAAACTATTCCAACCCTCTTCAACCCCCCCCCCCACTACTCATCTTTGCACTAGCCCATCTTTCTGCCAACAGTCGCTTATATCTCCCCCGAACTTCCTCCTCCCTTAGTTTATACACTTTCACCTCCCTCGTACTTGTTGTTGCCACCTTCCTCTTTTCCCATCTACCTCTTACTCTAACTGTAGCTACAACTAAATAATGATCCGATATATCAGTTGTCCCTCTATAAACATGTACATCCTGGAGCCTACCCATCAACCTTTTATCCACCAATACATAATCTAACAAACTACTTTCATTACGTGCTACATCATACCTTGTATATTTATTTATCATCTTTTTCATAAAATATGTATTACTTATTACCAAATCACTTTCTACACATAGCTCAATTAAAGGCTCCACATTTACATTTACCCCTGGCACCCCAAATTTACCTACTACTCCCTCCATAACAATTTTACCCACTTTAGCATTGAAATCCCCAACCACCATTACTCTCACACTTGATTCAAAACTCCCCACGCATTCACTCAACATTTCCCAAAATCTCTCTCTCTCCTCTTCACTTCTTTCTTCTCCAGGTGCATACACGCTTACTATAACCCACTTTTCACATCCAATCTTTATTTTACTCCACATAATCCTTGAATTAATACATTTATAGTCCCTCTTTTCCTGCCATAGCTTATCCTTCAACATTATTGCTACTCCTTCTTTAGCTCTAACTCTATTTGAAACCCCTGACCTAATCCCATTTATTCCTCTCCATTGAAACTCTCCCACCCCCTTCAGCCTTGTTTCACTTAAAGCCAGGACATCTAGCTTCTTGTAAAGTAAAAGGACACAAGTGCAACTAATGTGACATTTATTGTGGCAACGTTTCGCTCTCCAGGAGCTTTATTAAGCTAATAATGGCTTGATAAAGCTCCTGGGGAGCGAAACGTTGCCACAATAAATGTCACATTAGTTGCACTTGTGTCCTTTTACTTTACATATTGTCGGTAATTCTACCAACTTTATTACAATCTAGCTTCTTCTCATTCATAACATCCACAATCATCTCTTTCTTATCATTTGCACAACATCCACGCACATTCAGACTTCTCACTTTGACAATTTTCTTATTCTTTTTAGTAATCTTTACAGTAAAAGGGGTTACTAGCCCATTGTTCCCGGCATTTTAGTTGACTTTTACAACACGCATGGCTTACGGAGGAAAGATTCTTATTCCACTTCCCCATGGATATAAAAGGAAAAGTAATATGACCAAGAACTATTAAGATAAAATCAAAGAAAACTCAGATGAGTGTGTATAAATAAACGTGTACATGTATGTGTAGTGTGACCTAAGTGTAAGTAGAAGTAGCAAGACGTACCTGTAATCTTGCATATTTATGAGACAGACAAAAGACACCAGCAATCCTACCATCATGTAAAACAATTACAGGCTTTTGTTTTACATTCACTTGGCAGTATATATATAAATATATATATATAAATATATATATATATATATATAAATATATATAAATATATATATATAAATATATAAATATATATAAATATATATATATATATATATATGTATGTATATATATATCAATGAAGCCACAAAACAAGTGCTACTGAATCATTCACCAAACTGCGGCAGGCCAGGATACGACCCCATGACACATTCTCCTGTACGTACGTATCACCATATCCACTACGACATAGATCCTACAAAAAACGAGCCTAGCGAACTAGACTTGTTTCATTTTGCGTGGACATTCGTGGCAGTAGAGGCTCAAGGATTATTTTCAGCCTCCTCCTGTTTGAATACTCTCCTCAACAAGCAGTTTATATGGCACGTATAGCGGCGGGTATTCAAACAGTAGGAAGCTGAAATTAATTCTTGAACATCCATATAGTAGTGAAAAATGCGGCTGGGGCATCCCTTCCGGAAAAGGCATGCGGCTGGGGCATCCCTTCCGGTTTAGGGGGTGCGGCTGAGGCATCCCTTCCGGTTTAGGCGTGCGGCAGAGACATCCCTTCCGGTTTAGGCCTTCCACTGGGGGCCCCTTCAAAGGATGCCGCCTTTTCACACCTATGTGCTAATGACCTTGACCCTATGATAATGACCCTTCTGGACACGTATCCCTTTTCACACCTATGTGCTAATGACCTTGACCTCGCCTTCAAGTCCACCCTTGACCCCCCTTCGCGACCCCCCTTCGCGACCCCCCCGTCGCGCCGCGCGCCCGCCCGCGCGCCCGCCAGCGGGCCCGCCCGCGCCCTTCGCGACCCCCACGCGCCCGCCCGCGCGTCCGCCCGCGCCCTTCGCGACCCCCGCCCGCGCCTTCTGCTGCGCCTTCTGCAGCGTCGTCCGGATCGCCCCCGCGCCTCGAATTTTTTCCGATTTTTTTTCGAATTTTTTTTGAATTTCATTTTCTTGTGCTCTCCATCTCCTCGGATCAAATTTTTGAGGTTCCCCCTCTCACTTTCACCCCCATCCCAAAATTTCTCGAAATCAAAGTCTCCATCTCCTCAGATCAAGTTTTTGGATTTCCCCCTATGGGGGTTTCGAAATTCTTATGATCTCCTTGGATTGCCCCCTCCCACTTTCACCCCCCAATCCCAAAAATTTCTCGATATCAAAGTCTCCACTTCCTCGGATCCCCCTCCCACTTTCACCCCCCAACCCCAAAAATTTCTCGAAATCAAAGTCTCCATCTCCTTGGATCAAGGGTTTTGAATTTCTCCATCTCCTCGGATCAAATTTTTGAGGTTCCCCATCTCACTTTCACCCCCACCCCAAAATTTCTCGAAATCAAAGTCTCCATCTCCTCGGATCAAGTTTTTGGATTCCCGCCTGTGGGGTTTTCGAAAGTCTCCATCTCCTTGGATCAAGGGTTTTGAATTTCTCCAATTCCTTGGATCAAATTTTTGGGTACCCCTCCTTTCACCCCAAATTTTCTCGACAATACCATGACTCCATCTCCTCGGATCAAGTTTTTTGGATTCCCCCCTATGGGGTTTTCGAAATTCTCCAATTCCTCGGATCAAGTTTTTGGATCCCCCTCTGGGGTAAGCATGCTTACTACAGGTCTAAACAAGTCAAATGAACTAAGAAGGGTGTTTACTCGGCGGTCAGTGACGTCACACATACAAGCTGAATCTTGCCGACTTACCCCTATGTCAGTGACGTCACGTGATGACCGCGCACACAGGCTGAATCTTGTCGATCCTTTTAGTTCATTAAAGTTAATAAGGGGACACAGTACATCAGAAAGTCACATTTTTTTTTTTCGTTAATACCCACAATTTCTTTACAACACAAGTCTAGACATTTTTTTAACTATTTCATCTCAGGTCACTCCCCACGAAGTAACCTCCTCCCCACCCTCCCAAACCCTCACACTCCAACCAACACCTCACAATTTTCACTCATAACCCCCAATTTTTCTCGTTTTAACCCTTTTAGTTCATTAAAGTTAATAAGGGGACACAGTGCATCAGAAAGTCACCACATCGCTTACATCCACTTTCGTTAAATTCACTACTCACAATTTTACATATTACGAAGTTAAATACGCACTTTTACTTTGAACATCTTCAAAACACTCTCATAAATCATTTGAATACTCACAAAAATACCTTTATACATTTCCAAACAACACTGAAATACTCCAAAAACATCATTCGAACACCCCCAAATCACCTCTGAATACTCCCAGAACACCTTCATAAGTACTCTTGCACATCATTTGAACACCTTCATAAGTACTCTCATAATCATTTGTACACCTTCAAAAAACACCTTTGAATACTCACATAAACACCCTTGAACACCTTCAAAACACCTTTGAACACCTTCAAAGCACTCTCATAATCATTTGAACACACTCAAAACACATTTGAATAACCTCAAAACACCTTTGAACACCTTCAAAACACCCTTGAACACCTTCAAAACACCCTTGATCACCTTCAAAAAACAACATTTGAACACACTCAAAACACCTTTGAACACCTTTGAACATTTCCAAAACACTATTTGAGTACTCCCAAATAAGATTTGACATCTCTAATTTATCTGCACTTACACATTTCATTAAATTACAACTCATCCCTCAGTCTCCAGACTAGGCATTTTCTCGTTTTTACCCTTTTAGTTCATTAAAGTTATTAAGGGGACACAATACATCAGAAAAAAAGTCACAAAAACTAACTCAAACACTTTACTTTGAACATCCCCAAAACACTCTCATAATCATTTGAATACTCACATAAACACCCTTGAACACCTTCAAAACACCTTTGAATATCGTTTTTAAACTAATTTCATCACAACCCACTTATATCATCTTTTTTTCGGTAACTCTAATTCGACTACACTACCCTCATCAATTACCAACAAATTTTACTCGTTTTAACTAATGTCATCACTGTAACCAAGATTTTCACAAAAAAAAACTCTATGACACCTAACACACACGCACACACACACCCCACAACACCCACAACACCCATAACCAACAATTTTTTCTCGCTTTAACTAATTTCATCAGAAAGTCACAACCCACAACACCCACAACCCACAATTTTTCTCGTTTTAGCTAATTTCATCAGAAAGTCACAACAACAACAACCCACAATTTTTTCTCGTTTTAGCTAATTTCATCAGAAAGTCACAACAACAACAACCCACAACCCACAATTTTTTCTCGTTTTAACTAATTTCATCAGAAAAAGACACAACACCCACAACCCACTTCACCCACAATTTTTTCTCGTTTCAACTAATTTCATCAGAAAAGTCACAACACCCCACATCACCCACATCCCACAATTTTTTTTTCTCGTTTTAACCCTTTTAGTTCATTAAAGTTAATAAGAGGACATACTACCTACAACATAGGGAAAACATTTTCACTCTTAACCCCAATTTTTTTCTCGTTTTAACCCTTTTAGTTCATTAAAGTTAATAAGGGGACATAGTACCTACATCATAGGGAAAACATTTTCACTCTTAACCCAAATTTTTCATCATCAGAAAGTCGCATTTTTTCGTTAATACCCACAATTTCTTTACAAAATACAACACAACATTATCACAAAAAACTAACTCAAATTTTTCTCGTTTTAACCCTTTTAGTTCATTAAAGTTAATAAGGGGACAAAGTACATCAGAAAAAGTCACAAAAACTAACTCAAACACTTTTACTTTCAACATCACCAAAACACTCTCATAAATCATTTGAATACTCACATAAACACCTTTGATCACCTTCAAAACACTCTTGAACACCTTCAAAAACACCTTTGAACATTTCCAATCAACACTGAAACACTTCCAAAAAACACAATTTGAGTACTCCCAATTACACCACTGAATACTACTAAAACACCGCTGAATTCAATCAAAACACCCTTCAACACCTTCAAACACCCTTGAACACCTTCAAAACACCCTTGATCACCTTCAAAAAACAACATTTGAACACACTCAAAACACCTTTGAACACCTTTGAACATTTCCAAAACACTATTTGAGTACTCCCAAATAAGATTTGACATCTCTAATTTATCTGCACTTACACATTTCATTAAATTACAACTCATCCCTCAGTCTCCAGACTAGGCATTTTCTCGTTTTTACCCTTTTAGTTCATTAAAGTTATTAAGGGGACACAATACATCAGAAAAAAAGTCACAAAAACTAACTCAAACACTTTACTTTGAACATTCCCAAAACACTCTCATAATCATTTGAATACTCACATAAACACCCTTGAACACCTTCAAAACACCTTTGAATATCGTTTTTAAACTAATTTCATCACAACCCACTTATATCATCTTTTTTTCGGTAACTCTAATTCGACTACACTACCCTCATCAACAAATTTTACTCGTTTTAACTAATGTCATCACTGTAACCAAGATTTTCACAAAAAAAACTCTATGACACCTAACACACACGCACACACACACCCCACAACACCCACAACACCCACAACCCACAATTTTTTCTCGCTTTAACTAATTTCATCAGAAAGTCACAACAACAACAACCCACAACCCACAACACCCACAACCCACAATTTTTCTCGTTTTAGCTAATTTCATCAGAAAGTCACAACAACAACAACCCACAATTTTTTCTCGTTTTAGCTAATTTCATCAGAAAGTCACAACAACAACAACCCACAACCCACAATTTTTTCTCGTTTTAACTAATTTCATCAGAAAAAGACACAACACCCACAACCCACTTCACCCACAATTTTTTCTCGTTTCAACTAATTTCATCAGAAAAGTCACAACACCCCACATCACCCACATCCCACAATTTTTTTTTTTCTCGTTTTAACCCTTTTAGTTCATTAAAGTTAATAATAGGACATACTACCTACAACATAGGGAAAACATTTTCACTCTTAACCCCAATTTTTTTCTCGTTTTAACCCTTTTAGTTCATTAAAGTTAATAAGGGGACATAGTACCTACATCATAGGGAAAACATTTTCACTCTTAACCCAAATTTTTCATCATCAGAAAGTCGCATTTTTTCGTTAATACCCACAATTTCTTTACAAAATACAACACAACATTATCACAAAAAACTAACTCAAATTTTTCTCGTTTTAACCCTTTTAGTTCATTAAAGTTAATAAGGGGACACAGTACATCAGAAAAAGTCACAAAAACTAACTCAAACACTTTTACTTTGAACATCACCAAAACGCTCTCATAAATCATTTGAATACTCACATAAACACCTTTGATCACCTTCAAAACACTCTTGAACACCTTCAAAAACACCTTTGAACATTTCCAATCAACACTGAAACACTTCCAAAAAACACAATTTGAGTACTCCCAATTACACCACTGAATACTACTAAAACACCGCTGAATTCAATCAAAACACCCTTCAACACCTTCAAACACCCTTGAACACCTTCAAAACACTCTTGAACACCTTCAAAAACACCTTTGAACATTTTCAATCAACACCGAAACACTTCCAAAAAAAAAAACACAATTTGAGTACTCCCAATTACACCACTGAATACTACTAAAACACCGCTGAATTCAATCAAAACACCCTTCAGCACCTTCAAAACACCTTTGAACACCTTGAAAGCACTCTCATAATCATTTGAACACACTCAAAACACATTTGAATAACCTCAAAACACCTTTGAACACCTTCAAAACACCCTTGAACACCTTCAAAACACCCTTGATCACCTTCAAAAAACAACATTTGAACACACTCAAAAACACCTTTGAACACCTTTGAACATTTCCAAAACACTATTTGAGTACTCCCAATTACACCAATGAATACTACTAAAACACCGCTGAATTCAATCAAAACACCCTTGATCACCTTCAAAAAACAACATTTGAACACACTCAAAACACCTTTGTACATTTCCAAAACACTATTTGAGTACTCCCAAATAAGATTTGACATCTCTAATTTATCTGCACTTACACATATCATCAAATTACAACTCATCCCTCAGTCTCCAGACTAGGTATTTTCTCGTTTTTACCCTTTTAGTTCATTAAAGTTATTAAGGGGACACAATACATCAGAAAAAAAGTCACAAAAACTAACTCAAACACTTTACTTTGAACATCCCCAAAACACTCTCATAATCATTTGAATACTCACATAAACACCCTTGAACACCTTCAAAACACCTTTGAATATCGTTTTTAAACTAATTTCATCACAACCCACTTATATCATCTTTTTTTTCGGTAACTCTAATTCGACTACACTACCCTCATCAATTACCAACAAATTTTACTCGTTTTAACTAATGTCATCACTGTAACCAAGATTTTCACAAAAAAAAAAACTCTATGACACCTAACACACACGCACACACACACCCCACAACACCCACAACACCCACAACCCACAATTTTTTCTCGTTTTAACTAATTTCATCAGAAAGTCACAACAACAACAACCCACAGCCCACAACACCCACAACCCACAATTTTTTCTCTTTTTAGCTAATTTCATCAGAAAGTCACAACAACAACAACCCACAACCCACAACACCCACATCACCCACAACCCACAACACCCCACAACCCACAATTTTTTCTCGTTTTAACTAATTTCATCAGAAAAAGTCACAACACCCACAACCCACTTCACCCACAATTTTTTCTCGTTTCAACTAATTTCATCAGAAAAGTCACAACACCCCACATCACCCACATCCCACAATTTTTTTTCTCGTTTTAACCCTTTTAGTTCATTAAAGTTAATAAGGGGACACAGTACATCAGAAAAAGTCACAAAAACAACCCACTTATCCTAACCTAACTTATCCTAACCTAACCTAACCTAACCTAACCTAACTTATCCTAACCTAACCTAACCTAACTTATCCTAACCTAACCTAACCTAACCTAACTTATCCTAACCTAACCTAACCTAACCTAACACCTTCAAACACCTCCAAATACTCCCAAAACACTACTGATTACTACCAAATCACCACTGAATACTACCAAATCACCGTCAAAATCACCAGAAACTAAGTTTATCATCACCATCCAACATCCTTTTTTATAGAATGAATATTCTTACCGCATTTTATGTCACCTTCAAACACCTTCGAATACTCCCAAAACACTATTGATTACTACCAAATCACCGTCAAAATCACCAGAAACTAAGTTTATCATCACCATCCATCATCCTTTTTATAGAATGAATATTCTTACCGCATTTTATGTTGCATATCACATTTCCTCTTCCACATCATCCCTAAACATCCTTCCTTATTCATTCGTATATCTCCTAGAGTTGTTTTAACCCCCGACGGGACCATCATGACATTAGGAGCCAGAGCAACCATCACCACTCCAACACCACCTACTACACTCTGGCTCCTGCGTCGTGATGGGCCCTCGTCGGGGGTTAAAACAACTCTAGGAGATATACGGAATGAATAAGGAAGGATGTTTAGGGATGACATGGAAGAGGAAATGCGATATGCAGCATATAATGCGGTAAGTATATTCATTCTATAAAAAGGATGATGGATGGTGATGTTAAACTTAGTTTCTGGTGATTTTGACGGTGATTTGGTAGTAATCAGTAGTGTTTTGGGAGTATTCGGAGGTGTTTGAAGGTGACATAAAATGCAGTAAGAATATTCATTCTATAAAAAAGGATGTTGGATGGTGATGATAAACTTAGTTTCTGGTGATTTTGACGGTGACTTGGTAGTATTCAGTGGTGATTTGGTAGTAATCAGTAGTGTTTTGGGAGTATTCGGAGGTGTTTGAAGGTGTTAGGTTAGGTTAGGTTAGGTTAGGATAAGTTAGGTTAGGTTAGGTTAGGTTAGGTTAGGATAAGTTAGGTTAGGTTAGGTTAGGATAAGTTAGGTTAGGTTAGGTTAGGTAAGGTTAGGTTAGGATAATTTAGGTTAGGTTAGGTTAGGATAAGTTAAGAAAAAAAAATGTGAATAAATTGGTAATTGATGAGGGTTGTGGGTAATGTAGTCGAATTAGAGAGATACCGAAAAAGATGATATAAGTGGGTTGTTTTTGTGACTTTTTCTGATGTACTGTGTCCCCTTATTAACTTTAATGAACTAAAAGGGTTAAAACGAGAAAAAAAATTGTGGGATGTGGGTGATGTGGGGTGTTGTGACTTTTCTGATGAAATTAGTTGAAACGAGAAAAAATTGTGGGTGAAGTGGGTTGTGGGTGTTGTGCCTTTTTCTGATGAAATTAGTTAAAACGAGAAAAAATTGTGGGTTGTGGGGTGTTGTGGGTTGTGGGTGATGTGGGTGTTGTGGGTTGTGGGTTGTTGTTGTTGTGACTTTCTGATGAAATTAGCTAAAACGAGAAAAAATTGTGGGTTGTGGGTGTTGTGGGTTGTGGGTTGTTGTTGTTGTGACTTTCTGATGAAATTAGTTAAAGCGAGAAAAAATTGTGGGTTGTGGGTGTTGTGGGTGTTGTGGGGTGTGTGTGTGCGTGTGTGTTAGTTGTCATAGAGTTTTTTTTTTTGTGAAAATCTTGGTTACAGTGATGACATTAGTTAAAACGAGTAAAATTTGTTGGTAATTGATGAGGGTAGTGTAGTCGAATTAGAGTTACCGAGAAAAAAAAGATGATATAAGTGGGTTGTGATGAAATTAGTTTAAAAACGATATTCAAAGGTGTTTTGAAGGTGTTCAAGGGTGTTTATGTGAGTATTCAAATGATTATGAGAGTGTTTTGGGGATGTTCAAAGTAAAGTGTTTGAGTAAGTTTTTGTGACTTTTTTTCTGATGTATTGTGTCCCCTTAATAACTTTAATGAACTAAAAGGGTAAAAACGAGAAAATACCTAGTCTGGAGACTGAGGGATGAGTTGTAATTTAATGAAATGTGTAAGTGCAGATAAATTAGAGATGTCAAATCTTATTTAAGAGTACTCAAATAGTGTTTTGGAAATGTACAAAGGTGTTTTGAGTGTGTTCAAATGTTGTTTTTTGAAGGTGATCAAGGGTGTTTTGAAGGTGTTCAAGGGTGTTTTGAAGGTGTTCAAAGGTGTTTTGAGGTTATTCAAAGGTGTTTTGAGTGTGGTCAAATGATTATGAGAGTGCTTTGAAGGTGTTCAAAGGTGTTTTGAAGGTGCTGAAGGGTGTTTTGATTGAATTCAGCGTGTTTTAGTAGTATTCAGTGGTGTAATTGGGAGTACTCAAATAGTGTTTTGGAAATGTTCAAAGGTGTTCAAAGGTGTTTTTGAGTGTGTTCAAATGTTGTTTTTTGAAGGTGATCAAGGGTGTTTTGAAGGTGTTCAAGGGTGTTTTGAAGGTGTTCAAAGGTGTTTTGAGGTTATTCAAAGGTGTTTTGAGTGTGTTCAAATGATTATGAGAGTGCTTTGAAGGTGTTCAAAGGTGTTTTGAAGGTGCTGAAGGGTGTTTTGATTGAATTCAGCGGTGTTTTAGTAGTATTCAGTGGTGTAATTGGGAGTACTCAAATTGTGTTTTTTTTTTTTGGAAGTGTTTCGGTGTTGATTGAAAATGTTCAAAGGTGTTTTTGAAGGTGTTCAAGAGTGTTTTGAAGGTGTTCAAGGGTGTTTGAAGGTGTTGAAGGGTGTTTTGATTGAATTCAGCGGTGTTTTAGTAGTATTCAGTGGTGCAATTGGGAGTACTCAAATTGTGTTTTTTGGAAGTGTTTCAGTGTTGATTGGAAATGTTCAAAGGTGTTTTTGAAGGTGTTCAAGAGTGTTTTGAAGGTGATCAAAGGTGTTTATGTGAGTATTCAAATGATTTATGAGAGTATTTTGGTGATGTTCAAAGTAAAAGTGTTTGAGTTAGTTTTTGTGACTTTTTCTGATGTACTGTGTCCCCTTATTAACTTTAATGAACTAAAAGGGTTAAAAAGAGAAAAATTTGAGTTAGTTTTTTGTGATAATGTTGTGTTGTATTTTGTAAAGAAATTGTGGGTATTAACGAAAAAACGCGACTTTCTGATGATGAAAAATTTGGGTTAAGAGTGAAAATGTTTTCCCTATGATGTAGGTACTATGTCCCCTTATTAACTTTAATGAACTAAAAGGGTTAAAACGAGAAAAAAATTGGGGTTAAGAGTGAAAATGTTTTCCCTATGTTGTAGGTAGTATGTCCTCTTATTAACTTTAATGAACTAAAAGGGTTAAAACGAGAAAAAAAAATTGTGGGATGTGGGTGATGTGGGGTGTTGTGACTTTTCTGATGAAATTAGTTGAAACGAGAAAAAATTGTGGGTGAAGTGGGTTGTGGGTGTTGTGTCTTTTTCTGATGAAATTAGATAAACGAGAAAAAATTGTGGGTTGTGGGTTGTTGTTGTTGTGACTTTCTGATGAAATTAGCTAAAACGAGAAAAATTGTGGGTTGTGGGTGTTGTCGGTTGTGGGTTGTTGTTGTTGTGACTTTCTGATGAAATTAGTTAAAGCGAGAAAAAATTGTGGGTTGTGGGTGTTGTGGGTGTTGTGGGGTGTGTGTGTGCGTGTGTTAGGTGTCATAGAGATTTTTTTGTGAAAATCTTGGTTACAGTGATGACATTAGTTAAAACGAGTAAAATTTGTTGGTAATTGATGAGGGTAGTGTAGTCGAATTAGAGTTACCGAAAAAAAGATGATATAAGTGGGTTGTGATGAAATTAGTTTAAAAACGATATTCAAAGGTGTTTTGAAGGTGTTCAAGGGTGTTTATGTGAGTATTCAAATGATTAGGAGAGTGTTTTGGGGATGTTCAGAGTAAAGTGTTTGAGTTAGTTTTTGTGACTTTTTTTCTGATGTATTGTGTCCCCTTAATAACTTTAATGAACTAAAAGGGTAAAAACGAGAAAATGCCTAGTCTGGAGACTGAGGGATGAGTTGTAATTTAATGAAATGTGTAAGTGCAGATAAATTAGAGATGTCAAATCTTATTTGGGAGTACTCAAATAGTGTTTTGGAAATGTTCAAAGGTGTTTTGAGTGTGTTCAAATGTTGTTTTTTGAAGGTGATCAAGGGTGTTTTGAAGGTGTTCAAGGGTGTTTGAAGGTGTTGAAGGGTGTTTTGATTGAATTCAGCGGTGTTTTAGTAGTATTCAGTGGTGTAATTGGGAGTACTCAAATTGTGTTTTTTGGAAGTGTTTCAGTGTTGATTGGAAATGTTTAAAGGTGTTTTTGAAGGTGTTCAAGAGTGTTTTGAAGGTGATCAAAGGTGTTTATGTGAGTATTCAAATGATTTATGAGAGTGTTTTGGTGATGTTCAAAGTAAAAGTGTTTGAGTTAGTTTTTGTGACTTTTTCTGATGTACTGTGTCCCCTTATTAACTTTAATGAACTAAAAGGGTTAAAACGAGAAAAATTTGAGTTAGTTTTTTGTGATAATGTTGTGTTGTATTTTGTAAAGAAATTGTGGGTATTAACGAAAAAATGCGACTTTCTGATGATGAAAAATTTGGGTTAAGAGTGAAAATGTTTTCCCTATGATGTAGGTACTATGTCCCCTTATTAACTTTAATGAACTAAAAGGGTTAAAACGAGAAAAAAATTGGGGTTAAGAGTGAAAATGTTTTCCCTATGTTGTAGGTAGTATGTCCTCTTATTAACTTTAATGAACTAAAAGGGTTAAAACGAGAAAAAAAAATTGTGGGATGTGGGTGATGTGGGGTGTTGTGACTTTTCTGATGAAATTAGTTGAAACGAGAAAAAATTGTGGGTGAAGTGGGTCGTGGGTGTTGTGTCTTTTTCTGATGAAATTAGTTAAAACGAGAAAAAATTGTGGGTTGTGGGTTGTTGTTGTTGTGACTTTCTGATGAAATTAGCTAAAACGAGAAAAAATTGTGGGTTGTTGTTGTTGTGACTTTCTGATGAAATTAGCTAAAACGAGAAAAATTGTTGGTTGTGGGTGTTGTGGGTTGTGGGTTGTTGTGACTTTCTGATGAAATTAGTTAAAGCGAGAAAAAATTGTTGGTTGTGGGTGT
Organism: Cherax quadricarinatus; assembly: GCF_038502225.1. Classification (NCBI taxonomy): domain Eukaryota; kingdom Metazoa; phylum Arthropoda; class Malacostraca; order Decapoda; family Parastacidae; genus Cherax; species Cherax quadricarinatus. The sequence goes on from NC_091307.1 coordinate 35,078,443, forward strand.
TGTGGGTGTTGTGGGGTGTGTGTGTGCGTGTGTGTTAGGTGTCATAGTTTTTTTTTGTGAAAATCTTGGTTACAGTGATGACATTAGTTAAAACGAGTAAAATTTGTTGGTAATTGATGAGGGTAGTGTAGTCGAATTAGAGTTACCGAAAAAAAGATGATATAAGTGGGTTGTGATGAAATTAGTTTAAAAACGATATTCAAAGATGTTTTGAAGGTGTTCAAGGGTGTTTATGTGAGTATTCAAATGATTATGAGAGTGTTTTGGGGATGTTCAAAGTAAAGTGTTTGAGTTAGTTTTTGTGACTTTTTTTCTGATGTATTGTGTCCCCTTAATAACTTTAATGAACTAAAAGGGTAAAAACGAGAAAATGCCTAGTCTGGAGACTGAGGGATGAGTTGTAATTTAATGAAATGTGTAAGTGCAGATAAATTAGAGATGTTAAATCTTATTTGGGAGTACTCAAATAGTGTTTTGGAAATGTTCAAAGGTGTTCAAAGGTGTTTTGAGTGTGTTCAAATGTTGTTTTTTTGAAGGTGATCAAGGGTGTTTTGAAGGTGTTCAAGGGTGTTCTGAAGGTGTTCAAAGGTGTTTTGAGGTTATTCAATGGTGTTTTGAGTGTGTTCAAATGATTATGAGAGTGCTTTGAAGGTGTTCAAAGGTGTTTTGAAGGTGTTCAAGGGTGTTTATGTGAGTATTCAAAGGTGTTTTTTGAAGGTGTACAAATGATTATGAGAGTACTTATGAAGGTGTTCAAATGATGTGCAAGAGTACTTATAAAGGTGTTCTGGGAGTATTCAGAGGTGATTTGGGGGTGTTCGAATGATGTTTTTGGAGTATTTCAGTGTTGTTTGGAAATGTATAAAGGTATTTTTGTGAATATTCAAATGATTTATGAGAGTGTTTTGAAGATGTTCAAAGTAAAAGTGCGTATTTAACTTCGTAATATGTAAAATTGTGAGTAGTGAATTTAACGAAAGTGGATGTAAGCGATGTGGTGACTTTCTGATGCACTGTGTCCCCTTATTAACTTTAATGAACTAAAAGGGTTAAAACGAGAAAAATTGGGGGTTATGAGTGAAAATTGTGAGGTGTTGGTTGGAGTGTGAGGGTTTGGGAGGGTGGGGAGGAGGTTACTTCGTGGGGAGTGACCTGAGATGAAATAGTTAAAAAAATGTCTAGACTTGTGTTGTAAAGAAATTGTGGGTATTAACGAAAAAAAAAAATGTGACTTTCTGATGTACTGTGTCCCCTTATTAACTTTAATGAACTAAAAGGATCGACAAGATTCAGCCTTTGTGCGCGGTCATCACGTGACGTCACTGACATAGGGGTAAGTCGACAAGATTCAGCTTGTATGTGTGACGTCACTGACCGCCGAGTAAACACCCTTCTTAGTTCATTTGACTTGTTTAGACCTGTAGTAAGCATGCTTACCCCCAGAGGGGGATCCAAAAACTTGATCCGAGGAATTGGAGAATTTCGAAAACCCCATAGGGGGGAATCCAAAAAACTTGATCCGAGGAGATGGAGTCATGGTATTGTCGAGAAAATTTGGGGTGAAAGGAGGGGTACCCAAAAATTTGATCCAAGGAATTGGAGAAATTCAAAACCCTTGATCCAAGGAGATGGAGACTTTCGAAAACCCCATAGGGGGGAATCCAAAAACTTGATCCGAGGAGATGGAGACTTTGATTTCGAGAAATTTTGGGGTGGGGGTGAAAGTGAGAGGGGGAACCTCAAAAATTTGATCCGAGGAGATGGAGAAATTCAAAACCCTTGATCCAAGGAGATGGAGACTTTGATTTCGAGAAATTTTTTGGGGATGCGGGGTGAAAGTGGGAGGGGGATCCGAGGAATTGGAGACTTTGATTTCGAGAAATTTTTAGGGTTTGGGGGTGAAAGTGGGAGTGGGCAACCCAAGGAGATCATAAGAATTTCGAAACCCCCATAGGGGGGAATCCAAAAACTTGATCCGAGGAGATGGAGACTTTGATTTCGAGAAATTTTGGGATGGGGGTGAAAGTGAGAGGGGGAACCTCAAAAATTTGATCCGAGGAGATGGAGAGCACAAGAAAATGAAATTCAAAAAAAATTCGAAAAAAATCAGAAAAAAATTCGAGGGGCGGGGGCGATCCGGACGATGCTGCAGAAGGCGCAGCAGAAGGCGCGCGCGGGGGTCGCGAAGGGCGCGGGCGGGCGCGCGGGCAGGGCGCACGGCGCGATGGGGGGGTCGCAAAGGGGGGTCGTGAAGGTGGGTCAAGGGTGGACTCGAGGGCGAGGTCAAGGTCATTAGCACATAGGTGTGAAAGGGGATACGTGTCCAGAAGGGTCATTATCATAGGGTCAAGGTCATTAGCACATAGGTGTGAAAAGGCGGCATCCTTTGAAGGGGCCCCCAGTGGAAGGCCTAAACCGGAAGGGATGTCTCTGCCGCAGGCCTAAACCGGAAGGGATGCCTCAGCCGCACCCCCTAAACCGGAAGGGATGCCCCAGCCGCATGCCTTTTCTGGAAGGGATGCCCCAGCCGCATTTTTCACTACTTATAAATATATATATATATATATATATATATATATATATATATATATATATATATATATATATATATATATATGTATATATATATATATATATGTATAAGTAGGTGTCAAAGCGGCTGAGTGGTCTCTGCGGCTGAGTGGCTCCCACGGTATGGTCTCCTTTTCCTGAGCATTCTCCTCCTGAAAGGTCTGAGGCTGAGTGGTCTCCTTCCGCGCCCGCGCGCCCGCCCAAGCGCCAGCCCGTCCCCACCTACCCGCAACCTTGACCTCACCCTTTGAACACCTCACCCTCGACCACCGCATCCTCGACCACCTCGCCTTCAACCCCCCACCCACACACCATGCGCCCGCTCGACCAGCGCCCCACCCGCACACCCGCCCTCACGCCCGACCGTGCCTTCTGCAGCGCTTTCTGCAGCATCGTCCAGATCGCCCCCGCTCCCCGAATTTTTTCCGATTTTTTTTCGAATTTTTTTGAATTTCTTATGCTCTCCAATTCCTCGGATCAAGTTTTTCTCGATATCAATAATACAAAGACTCCACTTCCTTGCATCAAGTTTTTTTGGATTCCCCCCTCTGGGGGGTAAGCATTCAAAATGGACTCCCACTTGCATCCCAAATTCCCTGCTCCATCTCCTCGGATCAAGTTTTCCTCAATAACAATAATACAAAGACTCCACTTCCTTGGATCAAGTTTTTTGGGTTCCCCCCTCTGGGGGTAAGCATTTAAAATAGACTCCCACTGGATTCCCCCCCTCTGGGGGTAAGCATTCAAAATGCTCTCCCCCCTATGGGGTTTCAAATTTTCTTGCATTCTCCAATTCCTCGGATCAAGTTTTTCTCGATATCAATAATACAAAGATTTTCCCCCCACACCTCCCACCACACACTTCTACCCCAAGTATTTCTCCTCCATCTCCTTGGATCAAGTTTTTCTCGATATCAATAATAAAAAGACTCCATCTCCTTGGATCAAGTTTTTTGGATTTCCCCCCCCTAGGGGTAAGCATTCAAATGAACTCCCCCTATGGGGCATGGTACTTTCTCTTGCTACAGGTCTAAACAAGTGTGATGCCACCCCACCTGTGTTTACTCGGCGGTCAGTGACGTCACGTGATGACCTCACACACACAGGCTGAATCTTGTTGACTTCCCCTATGTCAGTGATGTCACATGATGACCAAACACACACAGGCTGAATCTTGTTGAGCAGAGAATAAAATGCAGGATAACACTAATACACAATATTTTCATTTATTTATTATACAACCAATGCATTTCATACCATACCCCAGCTGGGATTGAACCCACGGTCAGAGAGTCTCAAAACTCCAGCCCGTCGCGTTAGCAATCGTGTCATTACGATTTCGTGAGTAATGCATTTCATATACATCCAACAAAAAAAATTCATTGAAAAAAAGGTACAATTCATTGACTAAAATCAACATATTTTTCTCTTGAAGAAATTCTGTGCATTTCGTTCTGGATCTTCTTCGTCGTCACCATCTCAGTATTACACATTTCATATACAACATAAGGAAAACATTACACATTTTCACTCTTAACCCCAGGATAACCCAAATAATTTCACATTTTTTTCGTTAATACCCTCAACAATCCACAATTTCTTTACAAAAGATTCACTCTCCTCAAGTCTAGACATTTTTCTCGTTTTAACTATTTCATCAGAAAAAGTCACCACAACACTTACAACTTATAACCACTTTTCGATAAATTCACTAGTCACAATTTTACATATTACGAAGTTAATACGCACACACACACACACACACACACACACTTTTCTCAATATCTCTTAAGAAATATTCTCTCTTCGACAACCATTATCATCTCACTACAGAACAACCCCCAGATTACTTCGAACACTCTCATAAATCATTGAATACTCACAAAAAAATACCTTTGAACATTTCCAAACAACACCGAAACACTTCCAAAATATCATTTTGAATACTCCCAAATAAGATTTGACATCTCTAATTTATCTGCACTTACACATTTCATTAAATTACAACTCATCCCCCCAAACTCCTCCCTCAGTCTCCAGACTTCACAACTCTATCACAAAAACTAACTCAAACACTTTACTTTGAACAACACCAAAAAACACCATCAATTACCATTGAATACTCCAAAAACATCATTCGAACACCCCCAAATCACCACTGAATACTCCCAGAACACCTTCATAAGTACTCTTGCACATCATTTGAACACCTTCAAAAACACCTTTGAATAACCTCAAAACACCATTTGAGTACTCCCAAATACACCACTGAATACTACTAAAACACCACTGAATACACTCAAAACACCACCAAAATCACCATAAACTAAGATCAACATCACAGACTAACACCCATTTTCACACAAATCCTCTCAAATCACTATAACCAAGACGATTACCAATTTCTATGGGTACAATCTCCTCCAACTAAGATATAACATGAGCGCAAAAAACATGAACACAAACCAAACACACACGAACACTTACAACAGAATCATCTCTTTTTCGGTATCTATAGTTCGACAACAACACCCACAACCCACAACACCCACATTCCACAACACCCACGACAAACAACACCCAACCCACATCACCCACAACAACCCACTTATAACATCTTTTCGGTATCTCTAGTTCGACAACAACACCCACAACCCACAACACCCACAACCCACAACACCCCACAACCCACAACACCACCCACAACAACAACCCACTTATAACATCTTTTTCGATATCTCTAGTTCGACAACAATACCCACAACCCTCATCACTTACCAATTTATTCACAATTTTTCCTCTTTCGATACAAATTTTTCCCCTTCTTTTTATTGAATCTTAAAATGTAATGCACATTCCTCCCTACATTACTAAAATTCTAATAAAATCCTCTCCATACCCATCTCCTTGTATCCACATAAATTAATATTATACTCACAACAACTAATCATCTCACTACCCAACTACTGCGACATGTTTCTACACACTCCAATCATTTCCAGTGTATCATAACTTTTCACTTCTATAATTTCTTTTATAATATTCACACATTACCTTTATTTTCAGTAAAATCTCAACATATTTTATTAAATATTTAATACAACCCTCCCCATACCCCTCTCCATATCACCCACATTTATTCACACCCACTCACCCATCTCCCAACACACCTCTTCAGAACAAACACAAAAATCACATTTCACATCCATAAATGCATCTCATCACCCATCTCAAATCCACTAAAATCACTGTAACCAAGATATTCACAAAATTCTATGACCAACTAATACAAACAGACAACTCGCTTTACCTTGAGCACCTTCAAAACACTCTCATACATCATCATTTGAGACCACCTTTTCTCAATATCTCTTAAGAAATATTCTCTCATCGACAACCTTTATCTCACTACAGAACAACCCCCAGATTACTTCGAACACTCTCATAAATCATTTGAATACTCACATAAACACCTTTGGACATTTTCCAAGCAACACTGAAACATTTCCAATACAACATTTTGATTACTCCCAAATAAGATTTGACATCTCTAATTTATCTACACTTACATATTTCATTAAATTACAACTAATCCCCCAAACTCCTCCCTCATTCTCCAGAGTTTTGCAACAGTATCACAAAAACTAACTCAAACACTTTACTTTGAACAACACCAAAACACCACTGAACATCTTCAAAAAATACTCTGCACATCATTTGAACACATTCAAAAACATCAACAAACTCCTTTGAATTTCATTAAATTACAACTCATCCACCATACTACTCCCTCAGTCTCCAGACTTTACAACATTATCACAAAAACTAACTCATACACTTATGACATAAGACATTTTACCAAAACTAACACAAACACACCCACACACACCACACTTTACTTTGTACAACACCAAAAACAACATCAATTATCTTTGATTACTCCAAAAACATCATTTGAACACATTCAAAAACATCAACAAACTCCTTTAAATACTCCCAAAACACCACTGAATACTACCAAAACAGCACTGAATACTGCCCAAACAACACTAAAAATCACCAGAAACTAAGATCAACACCACCAACTAACACCCATTTTATAGAAATCCCCTCAAATCACTATAATCAAGACGATCCCACTCACCGGAGACTATTATATAACATGAGCGCAAAAAAAAGGAAAAAAAAAACACTCATAAATCATTTGAATACTCACAAAAAAACACCTTTGAACATTTCCAAACAACACCGAAAACACTTACAACAGGATCACCACCATCTGAAAACATAACATGTACACACACACAAAAAAAAAAAACTAAGTCATTCATCAACTATCATTAATGACCACTCTCCTCAAAACCACTAAGATCGCAGAAAACATTCATTTTTATAAACATTCACACAAAAAATCACAATCACCAACTCCATACAATATCTAATACACTCCCCTCACTACCACCAACACATACCAGCACAGATAGGGATACCTCCCATGACATCACACTCCATCCTGTGTTTACTTGGCGATCAGCGACGTCACACCCCACTTTTACTTCATTTAACTTAATGAGAGGAAGTTGCTTGTTTCAACCTGTTATATCTCCAATAGCTAAGATCACCACAATCAAGACGTTTACCAAATTCTGTAACCCCACCACTAAGATCACACATTTTTGTTCACATTCTCTTAAAACATCATCATAACGAAGATCACTAAAACTATCTATACTTTTACTAAGATCACATAACATTTTGTCTTCTCTAACTCACTCACCAATTTACATTCTCATTCACACTTACACATTTCATTAACCGAAATTACATCTCATCCACCAAACTCCTCCCTCATTCTCCAGACTTTACAACATTAGCACACAAAAAACTAACTCATACACTTATGACATGAGACATTACCATAACTAATACACTAACTAACTTTGAACCAACTCTAAACAACACCAAAACACCACTGAACATCTTCAAAAAATACTCTGCACATCATTTGAACACCTTCAAAAACACCATTAAACACCTCCGAATACTCCCAAAACACTACTGAAAACTACCAAATCACCACTGAATGCTACCAAAGCACCATCAAAATCACCAGAAACTAAGTTTAGCATCACCTGCTAACACCCATTTATAGAAATCCCCTCAAATCACGTTAACCAAGAACTCCCTCCCCATGGGCGCAAAAAAAAAAAAAAAAAAAAAAGCATGAACGCTTAGTACATGATCACCATCAATTGAAAACATGTCTTGTACACACATAAATCTAAGACAACCACCAACACAAAACACCCATATTCACTAACCTCAAAAATCACTAATTTCACAGAAAACACTCATTTTTTATAAACATTCACACAAAAAATCATATTTGACAATATCTAAGCGCACTCACCTCACTACCACCAACACACGATGTCACACCTCACAGGACCGGCGAGGTCACCTCCAGTGACGTCACAATCCCATCTGTGTTTACTTGGTGGTCAGTAACATCACACCCAACCCTCCTTGTTTAATCCTGTTGTACCCACATTATCTAAGAACACTATAACCAAGACGATTACCAGATTTTATGACCCACCACTAAGATCACAGAAAAACATTCCTCACCCTCATCATCCCTGAAACATCCTTTCTTATTTATCCGTATATCACCTAGAGATGTTTTAACCCCGACGACCCATCACAACGTAAGAGACAGAGCAACCATCACCACTCCAAAACCACCTACTACACTCTGTCTCCTAATTTCATGATGGGTCGTCGGGGTTAAAACATCTCTAGGAGATATACGGAATGAATAAGAAAGGATGTAAAGTAAAAGGACACAAGTGCAACTAATGTGACATTTGTTAGGTAAGACACATATGCAACAGTTAGGTATCTTTATTTCGAAACGTTTCGCCTACACAGAAGGCTTCTTCAGTCGAGTACAGAAAAGTTGATAGAAGCAGAAGATACTTGAAGACGATGTAATCAGTCCATCACCCTTAAAGTTTTGAGGTGGTCAGTCCCTCAGTCTGGAGAAGAGCAATGCTCTTCTCCAGACTGAGGGACTGACCACCTCAAAACTTTAAGGGTGATGGACTGATTACATCGTCTTCAAGTATCTTCTGCTTCTATCAACTTTTCTGTACTCGACTGAAGAAGCCTACTGTGTAGGCGAAACGTTTCGAAATAAAGATACCTAACTGTTGCATATGTGTCTTACCTAACAATCTGTCGGTATTTTATACCATTTTAATGTTCAATGTGACATTTATTGAGGCAACGTTTCGCTCTCCAGGAGCTTTATCAAGCCATTACAAACAATACATGGACACAGAGGGTATATAAAGGCTCAGAGTGAGATGCAATACTAGTGAGGAAACATTTCGATGATCACTAGTGGTAGTAATAGTAGTAGTAGTGGTAGTGACAAAAGTAATACAATATGATAGAGCAATTAATTCGTACAAGAGTAAAAGGATATAAAAGCTATTACTTGGGTAACATAAAAATAGGTTGGACAAATATAGACTGGAAAGAGGCAGCTTGTTTCAGTGTTCACTCTCTGTAATGTGCTTTGTGTAGTATAACAGGAGAGACTATGTGATGGCAGGGTTTGGAAATAAATGGTATAAAATACCGACACAATGGAAATATAAACACATATGCAGTATAATGTGATCCTTTATTGACTACGTTTCGCCCACACAGTGGGCTTTTTCAAGTCACAAACAGAACTACCTGGGGTGGAAGGAACGCGAATATTTATAGTCAGGTTCAGAATGCTGAGGTCAGGTGGAGAATGCTGCATCTGATGATGTACCGAGTGGGGTTATAGAGTCTAAAATCTTGGGTAGCTTGGAAAGGAGATTGGATAAGTTTGTGAGCAGACCTTCTACAGTGTTCTTATGTGGGATAGCGATGAAGAAGTTTCTTGGCAAGTGGTTCAGCTATGTTATAGAAGCCACTATTCTGGTTGAAGTTGTCGGATATAGAAATAAGTGATGATTCCAGGATTCTTCGGTATTGAGTGTTGTCTTCTGTGGCGATAAGTCTTGAGTTTCTGTAGTTTATCAAGTGGTTGTGTGAATTACGGTGTTGTACGCAGGCATTCCTTGTGTCGTCAGACCTGCTTACGTATTGGTGTTCTGAAATACGTGTTTGGAGGTCCCTTGATGTTTCGCCCACGTATAACTTGTTGCAGTCATTACAAGGGATTATGTATACCCCTGCAGAGGGTGGAAGCTTGTCCTGTCTATCACTGGTAATGTCCTTGATGGTCGTGGTGGTTGTGGAGGTAGATACTTGAAATGAGGTATTGGAAAAGATGTTGGAAACGTGTTTGGCAATGGAGTTGGTGGGGAGGACTACGTATCTCTTCTCGGCAGTGTCTTCTCTGGGTGTGTTGAAGATGTTTAATGCCCGTCGTCTGCAGTCTCTGGTGTTTCTCTTTCGAAAATCACCTCTTTCAGCAGACTTTTGGACTACCCATGGGTTCGCCACTCAGTGCGGTCCTGGCGAACCTATACATGGAACATCTAGAAGCCGAACGTTTCTCCACCATTATTCCTTCGTCTGTCACCTGGCTCCGTTATGTTGACGACATTCTCCTCATAACTCCTAAACGCTTCAATGTTAAAGCTCTCCAAGACAAGCTCAACCAGGTTGAGCCTTCAATCCAGTTCACACTTGAAGAAGAAGTCGACAACACTCTTCCTTTCCTTGATGTTCTGCTTTGCAAAGCTGACCACGAACTTCGTTTTAAAGTCTATCGAAAACCCACCAATCAAAATGAAGAAGCCACTCGTGGCGAAACGTTTCCTTTAATAAATGTCCTGAACTGTACATAAGTGTCTTTTTCCACATCTTGTCGGTATCACCATACCACTTCCTCCTTGAATAGAATACGGCATACGTGCGGAGAAGGAGCTTATAAACCGTTGGTAGGAGAGGTGCAGCAGTCATAGGTGGTGTCACATTTGTTCAATGTGGAAGTAGGTCGTGCCCAAGAATTAGGCAAGCGAAGAATTCCCAAGTGGTGACCTGTACTTAACTCTGTGAAGAAGTGTCTTGTGTGCTCCCCGTGGACTGAACCATCGAGCAACTTTACCAGCAACTTAAGGAAGAATTGAGGGTAGCAAAGATGGAAATACGGCGATTGACCGAGGAAAACAAGAGGATTCGTAGTAGTCCTCCTGTTTCGAGTCCTCAGGTCAAGAAGGGATCGTGGTCAGTGGCTGGACAGCAGGGGACGACGAAGTTGACGATCAAGAAGACGAATGGAAAGCCAGAAACGATGAAGAAGAAAGAGACTGCTGTGGAAACTCCTGTGGAAACCTCCAACGCATTCTCGGTGCTACCCGACGAATGTGAGTCGACTACTGGGATTGTCACGACGAACGACAACAAGGAAGGTAAGAATATTGTTGTTGTTGGGGATAGTCAGGTTAGATACATGGATAGGGCATTCTGCTTGAAGGACAGGAGTAGGAGACAGAGGGTTTGCTTTCCTGGGGCTGGGATGGAGGACATTGTTAGCTGGCTTGACAACATCATGAACGGTAATGGGATCAATCCTATTATTTGCCTCAGTGCTGGAGGCAATGATGTAGGCGAGCGTAGAAGTGAGGATTTAGTTAGAAAGTTCAGGACAGCTATAGACATAATTAGGAAGAAGGAGGGGCGCCCTGTTATATGTGGCATTTTGCCAAGAAGAGGTGTTGGTAATGAATGGTTGTCCAGAGCAATTGGTATTAATTGTTGGCTGGATAAACACTGTAAGGATAATGCAGTACCATTCATTGACAACTGGGACAACTTCTATGGCCGAAATGACATGTATGCCAGGGATGGGGTTCACTTATCCAGGGCAGGTGTGGGTTTTCTTGCTAACTCAGTTGAGGGGGTTGTTAGGACTTTAAACTAGGATTAGTTAGAGGTATGGGTTTAGAAATGATAAATAATGAGTATGGATATATTGACTTATGCTCTGATATTAAGAATCTTTATAGTAACTGTCATGGAGTAACTCTGGGTAATGATAATTTCAGAGATTGTGTAAAAGCAAAGATGAATAGGAAAAATGTGCAGAAGAAAAAACATATGATGGTTTTTTATGCTAACAGTCGAAGTGCAAGAAATAAAATTAATAAACTACGTTTGGTAGCATGTGCTGGGAACTTTGATATCATTGCATTAACTGAAACGTGGTATGATTTAAAGAGTCGGGATATGACTGCTGAGTGTAATATTCAGGGATTTAAGTTGTTCAATGTGGATAGATGTAATGGGAGGGGGGGAGGAGTTACATTGTATGTTCGAGAAAATATTAATTGTTGCATAAAAACAGGTATAAAAATAGATGGAGCAGCAACAGAGTCTGTTTGGGTAGAGTTCGTGGAGGGTCAAGAAAAACTAATTCTAGGTGTAATATACCGACCTCCAGGCTTGGATCACGATAGAGGGAGACTTCTTTGGGACGAAATTGTTAGGGCTTCTGGACACAGTAACTTAGTCAGAGTAGGGGACTTTAACTTTAGTCAAATTGACTGGAATTCTTTGACAGGTAATCTAGAGTCCAGAGACTTTATGGAAACAGCTCAGGACTGTTTTCTGAAACAGAGCGTAACTGAGCCTACCAGGGGTAATAATTTGCTAGACCTAGTCTAGTCAAATAAGGAAACACTCGTGAATAATCTGGAGATCACTGAAGAGCTTGGAGCAAGTGATCACAAATCCATCACTTTTAGCATTAATTGGGAATGCAAGAATAATGATATACAGTAAAAATCCCTGATTTTCGTTCTGCCGATTATAATGGACTTAGGGAACATCTGTCTAATCTTGATTGGGGTTATCTAGCTAATGATTTTATTGACGATAATCATACTTATGAATATGAAGGGATCTGCTTTTATGATTGTTTTCTTAATAATGTACACAGTGCCCAGAGTATATACATTCCCCAGAGAGAAATTAGGTCTAATAATAACGATCCCAAATGGGTTAACAGGAGGCTAAAGCATCTGTTAGGGGAGAAAAGGGGAATTTATAGGCGCATCAGAAGAGGAGACGTTAACCTTACTGACCAATATGTTCAGCTTAAAAGAGAAGTAAAAAAGGCGATTAGAAAGGCTAAACGTGACTATGAAATTATAGTTGCTAATGAATCAAAGACTAATCCAAAGGGGTTCTTTCAAGTGTATAGGACGAAGGTGAAGGAAAAAGTAGGACCTCTGAAAATTGGGAATGGACAGCTGACGGATAACGAACTTGAAATGTGCTCCTTATTTAATGACTATTTTTTGTCAGTTTTTACACAGGAAGATGTAAATGAGATTCCAGTAATTAACGATTATTTAGTTCCTGATGAATTTAAGTTAACTAATATTACTGTCACGAGGGACATGGTTATTAAACAGATAGACAAACTGAAGCAAAATAAGCCCCCGGGACCCGATGAGCTATTTTCCAGGGTACTTAAGGAATGCAAGATAGAGCTTAGTCAGCCATTAACGAGTGTATTCAATGCGTCCATCCTTACCGGTGTTGTGCCAGAGTTGTGGAAGATGGCTAATGTGGTTCCTATATTCAAATCAGGGGATAAGTCCACTCCTTCAAATTACCGTCCAATAAGCCTGACATCTATAGTGGGCAAGTTATTAGAATCAATTATAGCTGACATTATCAGAAGTCACCTTGAAGAGCATAACTTGATAAAAGAATCTCAGCATGGATTCACGAGAGGTCGTTCCTGCCTGACAAACTTACTGACGTTCTTCAATAGAACATTTGAGGCAGTTGACAGTGATAAGGAATATGATATTGTTTATTTAGATTTTAGTAAAGCCTTCGATAGAGTACCTCACAAGAGACTCTTAAGAAAAGTGGCAGCTCATGGTATAGGAGGTAAAGTTCTAGCATGGATTGAGGCATGGCTTACCAATAGAAAGCAGAGAGTTACCATTAATGGAGTGAAATCTGAATGGGGATTAGTCACTAGTGGCGTTCCACAAGGATCAGTTTTAGGCCCTCTCTTGTTCATAATTTACATTAATGACCTTGATGAAGGGATTACGAGTGACATGAGTAAGTTTGCTGATGATACAAAGATAGGCCGTATAATTCACTCTGAGGAGGACGTCAATGAACTCCAGGAGGATTTGGACAAATTAATGTCTTGGTCTGAAAAATGGCAGATGAAGTTCAATGTGGATAAGTGTAAGGTACTTGCCCTTGGTAATGAAAATAACCCTCGAAGCTATAATCTAGTTGAAGTAGAGCTTGATCATACAGAATGTGAAAAAGACTTGGAAGTCATGGCAAGCAGAAATCTAAAGCCAAGACAGCAGTGCCTTAGTGTGCGCAACATGGCCAACAGATTACTTGGGTTTATCTCAAGAAGTATAAGTAACAGAAGTAAAAAAGTTATTTTACAGCTCTATACATCACTAGTGAGGCCTCATTTAGATTATGCTGCTCAGTTTTGGTCTCCTTACTACAGGATGGACATAGACTCATTAGAGAACATACAGAGAAGAATGACTAAAATGATTTACTGTGTAAGGAACCTCCCGTAAGAAGATAGACTTAAAGCCTTAAATCTCCACTCTCTGGAGAGGCGTAGAATGAGAGGAGATATCATTGAAGTGTATAAGTGGATGACAGGCATAAACAAGGGAGATATTAATAAAGTACTGAGGGTGTCGAACCAGGTAAGAACCAGAAATAATGGATATAAGTTAGATAAATTTAGATTTAGAAAGGACATAGGTAAGTACTGGTTTTCTAACAGTTTTTTCCAGGTCTACAGAACAAAAATCAGAGATAAGATAGGTCCCCTTAAAAATAACTATGGGCATCTTACTGACAAAGAGAATGAAATGTGCTCGATTTTAAATAATTATTTTCTCTCGGTTTTTACACAGGAAGACACTAATAATATTCCGGTAATTAATTTTTATAGTGGATCAGAAGAAGATAAATTATGTAACATCACAGTCACTAGTGAAATGGTTGTGAAGCAGATAGACCGACTGAAGCAAAATAAGTCACCGGGTCCTGATGAGGTTTTTTCAAGGGTTCTGAAGGAATGCAAAATGGAAGTCTGTGAACCATTAACTAATATTTTTAATTTATCTCTTCAAACAGGTGTAGTGTCTGATATGTGGAAGATGGCTAATGTAATTCCTATTTTTAAAATAGGGGACAAGTCGTTACCGTCAAATTACCGCCCAATAAGCCTGACCTCAATTGTAGGCAAATTACTAGAGTCAATTATAGCTGAGATTATAAGAAGCCATCTCGATAAGCATAGCTTGATTAATGATACTCAGCATGGATTCATAAGAGGCCGGTCTTGTCTAACTAATTTATTAACTTTCTTCAGTAAAGCTTTTGAGGCTGTTGACCACGATAAAGAATTTGATATTATTTACTTAGATTTTAGTAAGGCATTTGATAGAGTTCCGCACCAAAGACTGTTGAAGAAAGATGCAGCTCATGGCATTGGGGGAAGGGTGCTCTCGTGGATCGAATCATGGCTCACAGACAGGAAGCAAAGAGTGTCCATAAATGGGGTTAAATCCGAGTGGGGATCAGTAACAAGTGGCGTTCCACAGGGATCAGTCTTGGGCCCGTTGTTGTTTATAATATATATCAATGATCTAGATGAAGGAATTACTAGTGATATGAGCAAATTCGCCGATGACACGAAGATAGGTAGAATAATTGATTCAAACGTAGATGTTAGGGAACTTCAGGAGGATTTAGACAAACTCTACTCTTGGTCAGAAAAGTGGCAGATGCAGTTCAATGTAGATAAATGCAAGGTTCTGAAGCTCGGGAGTGTCCATAACCCTAGCACTTACCCCCGGCCGGGGGTATGGTTTTAAGTTAAATAATGTAGAACTTAGCCATACAGATTGCGAAAAGGACTTGGAGGTTATGGTAAGCAGCAGCCTTAAACCAAGACAGCAATGCCTATGCATACGTAATAAGGCAAATAGATTACTGGGATTTATATCAAGAAGTGTAAGCAACAGAAGTCCAGAGGTCATACTGCAGCTTTATACATCATTAGTAAGGCCTCAACTAGATTATGCAGCTCAATTCTGGTCTCCATATCACAGAATGGACATAAATTCGTTAGAAAACATTCAGCGTAGGATGACTAAATTAATACATATCATTAGAAATCTTCCTTATGAAGAAAGATTGAAGACTCTTAAGTTACATTCACTTGTTAGACGAAGAATGAGGGGAGACCTGATCGAAGTGTATAAGTGGAAGATAGGTATTAATAAAGGGGATATTAACAAGGTCTTGAGGATATCTCTCCAAGAGAGAACCCGCAGTAATGGATTTAAATTAGATAAGTTTAGATTTACAAAGGACATAGGAAAGTATTGGTTTAGAAATAGGGTAGTTGATGAGTGAAACAGTCTACCTAGTTGGTTATTGAGGCTAGGACTTTGGGTAGTTTCAAATTTAGGTTGGTGATGTGTACTTAGCTCCAGTGGTGACGTGTACTTAGCTCCAGTGGTGACATGTACTTAGCTCTGTAAAGACCTGTTTGTGTGCTCTCTGTGAATCTGAACCAGGATGCCCTCTCTTGAGCAACTTTACCAGCAGCTGAGAGAAGAACTCAGAGTTGCTAAGATGGAGATACGGCGAATAACGGAGAAGAACAAGAGGATTCGTAGTAATCCTCCTGTTGTGAGTCCCCAGGTTAAGAGGGGAGCTTGGTCAGTGGCCGGGCAACATGGAACCAAGCTGAAGATCAAGAAAACGGTTGGAGAGGCAGAAACAACGAGAAACCAGAAGACTACCGTGGAAACTTCCAACCCATTCTCGGTGCTACCCGACGAATGTGAGTGTTCTAATGGGAATTCCACAACGAGCACCAAAGAAGCATTGGCAGACGTGAGTGAGACATCCCTAGAAACCCCAACGAAGACCATCGAGAACGTCTTGACGAATTCTACAAGTGGTGTAATGCTACCTGGCGAATGTGAGTCGACTACTCGGAGCATCACGACGGACGACGCCAAGGAAGGTAAAAACATTGTTGTTGTTGGGGATAGCCAGATTAGGTACATGGATAGGGCATTCTGCTTGAGGGACAGGCGTAGGAGGCAGAGAGTGTGTTTTCCTGGGGCTGGGATGACATCATGAGAGGTAATGGGAGCAATCCTATTATCTGTCTCAGTGCTGGAGGCAACGATGTTGGCAGACGTAGGAGTGAGGACCTGATTAGCAGGTATAGGTCAGCAATAGAGATAATTAGGAGGAAGGGTGGGAAACCTGTCATATGTGGCATTTTGCCAAGGAGAGGAGTTGGAAATGAATGGTTGTCCAGAGCAATTGGTGTCAATTGCTGGCTGGACAAATACTGTAAGGAAAATGCGGTAACATTCATTGACAACTGGGACCTCTTCTATGGCAGAAATGACATGTATGCCAGGGATGGGGTTCACTTATCTAGGTGTGGGATGGGAGCACTATCCAACGCAGTTGAGGGAGCTGTTAGGCCTTTAAACTAGGAATAGTTAGTGGTATGGGTTTTTGCGGGAAAACTGTGAAGTCTCAGGGTAGTAATATGAGTACTAGGAGAACTAGTAATAGGCAAAATGAGGTGGATATTGGAAAGCCAGTGGCACTAATTGACAAGGACAGTAATAGGTTTAGTGGAATAACAGAACGGAGCAGGAAGGGTAAAGAGAGAGGAGGGTCTTTAAGTATTTATTACACAAATAGTCGCAGTGCTAGGAATAAGATGGACGAGTTGAGACTAGTTGCTAGTGCAGGTAACATTGATGTATTTGCCATTACTGAGACGTGGTTTAATTCAAAAAGTCGGGACATGCCTGCAGAATGTCACATTCAGGGTTTTAAATTGTTCCAAGTAGATAGAAGTATCGGGAAGGGGGGTGGGGTGGCATTGTATGTCCGAGATCGCTTGAACTGTTGCATAAAAACGGGTATTAAGTCTGAAGTAACACATACAGAGTCTGTTTGGATAGAATTTTCAGAGGGGCATGAAAAGTTAACTTTAGGTGTGATATACCGTCCCCCAAATTTAGATAGGGACCAGGGGAGACTACTAGTTTAATATGTTTATTATGCACCCCATACCCATCCTGTGGGCGGTAGTCAAAAGATTACAGAGGTACATAATGGGTCCAGGGACTGGGCCTCAAAGTTTTGATAGCTGAGCAAGTTACAGAGGTAATGAATTCACAATTTACAAAGGTAATGAACTCACAATTTACAAAGGTAATGAACTCCAGGTAGGTCTAGTCACAATCATGACAAGTTACAAAGGTATTTACAGATTACAGAGGTACACAATGGGTCCAGGGACCGGGCTCCAAAGTTTTGATGGCTGAACTAGGTACAACGTAATGAACTCACAAGTTACAAAGGTAATGAACTCACAAGTTACAAAGGTAATGAATACTGTAAGAATGGTTACTTACGTTTATACATGGCTGCAATCATGAACAAATTTTAGAGTAATGAGCAATTCACACTTCCACACCCGGTCACAACTGTAGCGAGTTATTGGTGCAAATGTTGATTGCTGAGTCTCTCTCTCTCTCTCACACACACACACACACACACACACACACACACACACATACACAAACTCATACACACACACCCACACACACTCATACACACACACACACACTCATACACACACACACACTCATACACACACACACACTCATACTCACACACACACACACACACACACACTCACACACTCATACACATACACACAAACACACACACACACACACACACACACATGCACATATGTGGTAATGCTTTATTTACAGCTAGCAAAGTCAGGGTATTTCTCCAGAATGGTCTGTAATATACCACTGTGGATAAAATACTTAGCCATTTCTTGAACACTTCTGAGTGAGTTGTTTCTAAATTCATTAATTTTATCGCACTCCAGTACATAATGACGCAGGGTGTGACAATAATCCATCTGGCAAAGTTTACATTTCGTTTGGTCTACATCTGGTGGTGGTGATTTAACCTGCCAAAGATACTTGTAACCCAGCCGGAGCCGGGCGGTAGTGACATCCAAGAGTCTGCTTATTTTGTTGGATGCACCATAGACATGTGGCTCCTCCTGCATGATGACTACTATGGGAGGAAATTGTTAGGGCCACAAGGCACGATAATGTAGTAATTCTAGGAGACTTTAACTTTAGTCATATTGATTGGAATTTCTTGACTGGGAATTTAGAATCATACGACTTCTTAGAAGTAGTTCAGAATTGTTTTTTGAAGCAGTTTGTGACAGAACCTACAAGGGGTAATAACCTGCTTGACATAGTTCTTGCAAACAATGAATCCCTTGTTAATCATTTAGAAGTTTCAGAGGAACTGGGTGCTAGCGACCACAAATCAATTACATTTAGAATTGAATGGAAGTATGATAGTAGGGATAACTCAGTAACAGTCCCAGATTTTCGCTTAGCAGATTACGATGGGCTTAGAGAACACTTATCATCTGTTGACTGGGGTAACGAAGAGAGCTATCAATATGACAGTTTTCTGAACACAATACATGCTGCTCAAAGAACGTTTATCCCTTATAAAGAAATTAGATCAAATAGAAATGACCCAAAATGGATGAATAATAGGCTGAAATATCTACTAGGGCATAAGAAAGGAATTTATAGGCGTATCAAAAGTGGCGAGGGTCATCTTATGAATCAGTATATTGACATTAAGAGGGACATTAAAAAGGGGATAAGAAAAGCTAAAAGGGACTATGAAATTAAAGTTGCTAGGGATTCTAAAACTAACCCAAAAAGTTTTTTCCAGCTATATAGAGCAAAAGTCAGAGATAAGATAGGTCCCCTTAAAAATAACAATGGGCATCTTACTGACAAAGAGAATGAAATGTGCTCGATTTTAAATAATTATTTTCTCTCGGTTTTTACACAGGAAGACACTAATAATATTCCGGTAATTAATTTTTATAGTGGGCCAGAAGAAGATAAATTATGTAACATCACAGTCACTAGTGAAATGGTTGTGAAGCAGATAGACCGACTGAAGCAAAATAAGTCACCGGGTCCTGATGAGGTTTTTTCAAGGGTTCTGAAGGAATGCAAAATGGAAGTCTGTGAACCATTAACTAATATTTTTAATTTATCTCTTCAAACAGGTGTAGTGTCTGATATGTGGAAGATGGCTGATGTAATTCCTATTTTTAAAATAGGGGACAAGTCGTTACAGTCAAATTACCGCCCAATAAGCCTGACCTCAATTGTAGGCAAATTACTAGAGTCAATTATAGCTCAAATTATAAGAAGCCATCTCGATAAGCATAGCTTGATTAATGATACTCAGCATGGATTCACAAGAGGCCGGTCTTGTCTAACTAATTTATTAACTTTCTTCAGTAAAGCTTTTGAGGCTGTTGACCACGATAAAGAATTTGATATTATTTACTTAGACTTTAGTAAGGCATTTGATAGAGTTCCGCACCAAAGACTGTTGAAGAAAGTAGCAGCTCATGGCATTGGGAGAAGAGTGCTCTCGTGGATCGAATCATGGCTCACAGACAGGAAGCAGAGAGTGTCCATAGATGGGGTTAAATCCGAGTGGGGATCAGTAACAAGTGGGGTTCCACAGGGATCAGTCTTGGGCCCGTTGTTGTTTATAATATTTATCAACGATCTTGATGAAGGAATTACTAGTGATACGAGCAAATTCGCCGATGACACGAAGATAGGTAGGATAATTGATTCAAACGTAGATGTTAGGGAACTTCAGGAGGATTTAGACAAACTCTACTCTTGGTCAGAAAAGTGGCAGATGCAGTTCAATGTAGATAAATGCAAGGTTCTGAAGCTCGGGAGTGTCCATAACCCTAGCACTTATAAGTTAAATAATGTAGAACTTAGCCATACAGATTGCGAAAAAGGACTTGGGGGTTATGGTAAGCAGCAACCTTAAACCAAGACAGCAATGCCTAAGCGTACGTAATAAGGCAAATAGATTACTGGGATTTATATCAAGAAGTGTAAGCAACAGAAGTCCAGAGGTCATACTGCAGCTTTATACATCATTAGTAAGGCCTCACCTAGATTATGCAGCTCAATTCTGGTCTCCATATTACAGAATGGACATAAATTCGTTAGAAAACATTCAGCGTATGATGACTAAATTAATACATAGCATTAGAAATCTTCCTTATGAAGAAAGATTGAAGACTCTTAAGTTACATTCACTTGTTAGACGAAGAATGAGGGGAGACCTGATCGAAGTGTATAAGTGGAAGATAGGTATTAATAAAGGGGATATTAACAAGGTCTTGAGGATATCTCTCCAAGAGAGAACCCGCAGTAATGGATTTAAATTAGATAAGTTTAGATTTAGAAAGGACATAGGAAAGTATTGGTTTGGAAATAGGGTAGTTGATGAGTGGAACAGTCTACCTAGTTGGGTTATTGAGGCTAGGACTTTGAGTAGTTTCAAATTTAGGTTGGATAAGTACATGAGTGGGAGGGGTTGGATTTGAGTGGGACTTGCACATCGGAGCTTGTGTCTTGGGTGGCATTGAAAATTGGGTTGGTAAAATGTTTGTTAGTGGGATGAATTGTAAAGGACCTGCCTAGTATGGGCCAACAGGCCTACTGCAGTGTTCCTCCTTTCTTATGTTCTTGGATAAGTACATGAGTGGGAGGGGTTGGATTTGAGTGGGTTGAGCTTGTCTTGGAGAGCTTGAACGTTGAAGCATTTAGGAGTTATGAGGAGAATGTCGTCAACATAACGGAGCCAGGTGACAGACGAAGGAATAATGGTGGAGAAACGTTCGGCTTCTAGATGTTCCATGTATAGGTTCGCCAGGACCGCACTGTCGATGGCTTGTGTAGTAGGTACTTTGGTGAATAGGGAAGTCACGTCAAGGCTGGAAAGTTTCTTGTTCCTGATGTTGATGTTGCGAATGCGATTGAGAAGATCACCCGAGTGTTTGAGATGTGCTGGACTGATAGTGCCCAAGAGTTTAGAGAGGTGTTTGGCGAGAATTCCTGAGAGCTGGTGGGGAGCACTGCCTATTCCCGAGGATATGGGCCTCAGTGGGATACCAGGCTTGTGAGTCTTTGGCAGGCCGTACATTCTGGCAGGTCTGGGGTTGCTGGGCATGGTGTGCAGAAGTTTCTTCCCTTGTTCTGAGCCCCTCAGAATGCGGCGAGTCCTTTGAAGAAAAGTTTTAGTAAGGTTGTCCACTTGGTTAGTTGTGAGAGGTTTGTAGGTATCTGGGTCATTAAGTAGATTGAGCATTTTGTTCCTGTAATCGTCAGTGTTCATGATAACAACACCACCTCCTTTATCAGCGGTGGTGACCCTAATGGTCGTGTCTTCTGCTAAACCTTTGAGTGCATTGATGTAACGTCGAGGTATGACTGGGGAGCTGCGTGTTGAGATGGCTGCTGAGATGATGCCTTGAAGATAGCCTTTTTGGAAGTCGGAGTCATTGTGTCTGTAGTTTTTGGCGATGAAATTGAGGTCTTGTTTTGGTTTCGTAATTCCTGTTGCGAATTTGAGGCCTAAGCTGAGGGCTTCAGTTTCTGTGGTTGACAGTGGACGAGATGAAAGATTTTGAATAATTTCAGGTCTTCCTAAACTTTTCCAATTACTATTATCGCAGAGTGTTTGTAGTTTTCTAGTAAGTCTGATCTTCTGTTGAACATTCGCTGTGGTAACTCTGCTGCGAATGATTTCGGCGGTGCGTCTGTTCATGTTGCCCCGGAGTGTTGTGCCTAGTGTTCTGGCTTGGAGAAAAGCTTCCTTTGTAGCATTGTTTAAGTCATCTGCACACTCTTCAAGGTAGGTCCGAGCTGTAGCGGAGAAAGGTGGTTTGATGTTGGCAATTTGAGGAGGTGTAGATCTTGGTAAGACCATTTCTTGGATGCAATCACGAAGAAAAAAAAATGGTCTTACCAAGTGCCAACATCAAACCACCTTTCTCCGCTACAGACCTACCTTGAAGAGTGTGCAGATCTTAAACAATGAAGGATCTAGGCACAACACTTGAACAGACACACCGCCGAAATCTCGCAGCAGAGTTACCACACGAATGTTACAGAAATCAGACTTACTAGAAAACTACAAACACTCTGCGATAATAGTAATTGGAAAAGTTTAGGAAGACCTGAAATTATTCAAAATCTTTCATCTCGTCCACTGTCAACCACAGAAACTGAAGCCCTCAGCTTAGGCCTCAAATTCGCAACAGGAATTACGAAACCAAAACAAGACCTCAATTTCATCGCCAAAAACTACAGACACAATGACTCCGACTTCCAAAAAGGCTATCTTCAAGGCATCATCTCAGCAGCCATCTCAACACGCAGCTCCCCAGTCATACCTCGACGTTACATCAATGCACTCAAAGGTTTAGCAGAAGACACGACCATTAGGGTCACCACCGCTGATAAAGGAGGTGGTGTTGTTATCATGAACACTGACGATTACAGGAACAAAATGCTCAATCTACTTAATGACCCAGATACCTACAAACCTCTCACAACTAACCAAGTGGACAACCTTACTAAAACTTTTCTTCAAAGGACTCGCCGCATTCTGAGGGGCTCAGAACAAGGGAAGAAACTTCTGCACACCATGCCCAGCAACCCCAGACCTGCCAGAATGTACGGCCTGCCAAAGACTCACAAGCCTGGTATCCCACTGAGGCCCATATCCTCGGGAATAGGCAGTGCTCCCCACCAGCTCTCAGGAATTCTCGCCAAACACCTCTCTAAACTCTTGGGCACTATCAGTCCAGCACATCTCAAACACTCGGGTGATCTTCTCAATCGCATTCGCAACATCAACATCAGGAACAAGAAACTTTCCAGCCTTGATGTGACTTCCCTATTCACCAAAGTACCTACTACACAAGCCATCGATCTCTTGCGCAGGAAAATTGACGATTCACTTGATCTTCCCATTCCAGCCAGCGATTTCATCGACCTTGTTGAACTATGTGTTGGCTTTACGTGTTTCTCCTTCGAAAATCACCTCTTTCAGCAGACTTTTGGACTACCCATGGGTTCGCCACTCAGTGCAGTCCTGGCGAACTTATACATGGAACATCTAGAAGCCGAACGTTTCTCCACCATTATTCCTTCGTCTGTCACCTGGCTCCGTTATGTTGACGACATTCTCCTCATAACTCCTAAACGCTTCAACGTTCAAGCTCTCCAAGACAAGCTCAACCAGGTCGAGCCTTCAATCCAGTTCACACTTGAAGAAGAAGTCGACAACACTCTTCCTTTCCTTGATGTTCTGCTCTGCAAAGCTGACCACGAACTTCGTTTTAAAGTCTATCGAAAACCCACCAACCAAAACGATCTTCTCCACTTCTACTCTCACCACGACACCAAAACCAAACGTGGTGTGATTATAGGCTTCTTCCTACGTGCACTCAGAATCTGCAGCAATGAGTTCCTTGAGGAAGAATGCACTATAATTGAACAAGTATTTTCTAAACTCCACTATCCTCGTCACTTCATCAGAGACTGCAGACGGCGGGCATTAAACATCTTCAACACACCCAGAGAAGACACTGCCGAGAAGAGATACATAGTCCTCCCCAACAACTCCATTGCCAAACATGTTTCCAACATCTTTGCCAAAACATCATTCCAAGTATCTACCTCCACAACCACGACCATCAAGGACATCACCAGTAGTAGACAGGACAAGCCTCCATCCTCTGCAGGGGTATACATAATCCCTTGTAATGACTGCAACAAATTATATGTGGGCGAAACATCAAGAGACCTCCAAACACGCATTTCAGAACACCAATATGCAAGCAGGACTGACGATACAAGGAATGCCTGTGTACAACATCGCAATTCACACAACCATTTAATTAACTACAGAAACTCAAGACTTATAGCCACAGAAGACAACACTCAATACAGAAGAATCCTGGAATCATCGCTTATCTCTATAACCAACAATTTCAACCAGAACAATGGCTTCTATAACATAGCTGAACCACTCGCCAAGAAACTTCTTCATCGCTATCCCACATAAGAACATAGAACACTGCAGAAGGTCTACAACTTGTCCAATACCCCTGCCAAGCTACCCAAGACTCTATAACCCCACCCGGTAGATCATCAGATGCAGCATTCTCCACCTGACCTCAACATTCTGACTATAAATACTCTCGTACCTTCCAACCCCAGGTAGATCCGTGTGTGACTTGAAAAAGCCCACTGTGTGGGTGAAACGTTGTCAATAAAGGATCACATTATACTGCATTTGTGTTTATATTTCCCAGTAATCTGTTTGCCTTATTACGTACGCTTAGGCATTGCTGTCTTGGTTTAAGGTTGCTGCTTACCATAACCCCCAAGTCCTTTACGCAATCTGTATGGCTAAGTTCTACATTATTTAACTTATAAGTGCTTGGGTTATGGACACTCCCGAGCTTCAGAACCTTGCATTTATCTACATTGAACTGCGTCTGCCACTTTTCTGACCAAGAGTAGAGTTTGTCTAAATCCTCCTGAAGTTCCCTAACATCTACGTTTGAATCAATTATCCTACCTATCTTCGTGTCATCGGCGAATTTGCTCATATCACTAGTAATTCCTTTATCAAGATCATTGATATATATTATAAACAACAACGGGCCCAAGACTGATTCCTGTGGAACGCCACTTGTTACTGATCCCCACTCGGATTTAACCCCATTTATGGACACTCTCTGCTTCCTGTCTGTGAGCCATGATTCGATCCACGAGAGCACCCTTCCCCCAATGCCATGAGCTGCTACTTTCTTCAACAGTCTTTGGTGAGGAACTCTATCAAATGCCTTACTAAAATCTAAGTAAATAATATCAAATTCTTTATCGTGGTCAACAGCCTCAAAAGCTTTACTGAAGAAAGTTAATAAATTAGTTAGACAAGACCGGCCTCTTGTGAATCCATGCTGAGTATCATTAATCAAGCTATGCTTATCGAGATGGCTTCTTATAATCTGAGATATAATTGACTCTAATAATTTGCCTACAATTGAGGTCAGGCTTATTGGGCGGTAATTTGACGGTAACGACTTGTCCCCTGTTTTAAAAATAGGAATTACATTAGCCATCTTCCACATATCAGACACTACACCTGTTTGAAGATATAAATTAAAAATATTAGTTAATGGTTCACAGACTTCCATTTTGCATTCCTTTAGAACCCTTGAAAAAACCTCATCAGGACCCGGTGACTTATTTTGCTTCAGTCGGTCTATCTGCTTCACAACCATTTCACTAGTGACTGTGATGTTACATAATTTATCTTCTTCTGATCCACTATAAAAATTAATTACCGGAATATTATTAGTGTCTTCCTGTGTAAAAACCGAGAGAAAATAATTATTTAAAATCGAGCACATTTCATTCTCTTTGTCAGTAAGATGCCCATAGTTATTTTTAAGGGGACCTATCTTATCTTTGACTTTTGTTCTATAGACCTGGAAAAAAACTTTTTGGGTTAGTTTTAGAATCCCTAGCAACTTTAATTTCATAGTCCCTTTTAGCTTTTCTTATCCCCTTTTTAATGTCCCTCTTAATGTCAATATACTGATTCATAAGATGACCCTCGCCTCTTCTGATACGCCTATAAATTCCTTTCTTATGCCCTAGTAGATATTTCAG
This sequence comes from Cherax quadricarinatus, assembly GCF_038502225.1. Classification (NCBI taxonomy): domain Eukaryota; kingdom Metazoa; phylum Arthropoda; class Malacostraca; order Decapoda; family Parastacidae; genus Cherax; species Cherax quadricarinatus. The sequence continues at coordinate 35,104,725 of NC_091307.1, forward strand.
CCTATTATTCATCCATTTTGGGTCATTTCTATTTGATCTAATTTCTTTATAAGGGATAAACGTTCTTTGAGCAGCATGTATTGTGTTCAGAAAACTGTCATATTGATAGCTCTCTTCGTTACCCCAGTCAACAGATGATAAGTGTTCTCTAAGCCCATCGTAATCTGCTAAGCGAAAATCTGGGACTGTTACTGAGTTATCCCTACTATCATACTTCCATTCAATTCTAAATGTAATTGATTTGTGGTCGCTAGCACCCAGTTCCTCTGAAACTTCTAAATTGTTAACAAGGGATTCATTGTTTGCCAGAACTAAGTCAAGCAGGTTATTACCCCTTGTAGGTTCTGTCACAAACTGCTTCAAAATCCTGAACTACTTCTAAGAAGTCGTATGATTCTAAATTCCCAGTCAAGAAATTCCAATCAATATGACTAAAGTTAAAGTCTCCTAGAATTACTACATTATCGTGCCTTGTGGCCCAAACAATTTCCTCCCATAGTTGTCTCCCCTGGTCCCTATCTAAATTTGGGGGACGTTATATCACACCTAAAATTAACTTTTCATGCCCCTCTGAAAATTCTATCCAAACAGACTCTGTATGTGTTACTTCAGACTTCAGACCCATTTTTATGCAACAGTTCAAGCGATCTCGGACATACAATGCCACCCCACCCCCCTTTCCGATACTTCTATCTACTTGGAACAATTTAAAACCCTGAATGTGACATTCTGCAGGCATGTCCCGACTTTTTTAATTAAACCACGTCTCAGTAATGGCAAATACATCTATGTTACCTGCACTAGCAACTAGTCTCAACTCGTCCATCTTATTCCTAGCACTGCGACTATTTGTGTAATAAATATTTAAAGACCCTCCTCTCTCTTTACCCTTCCTGCTCTTTTCTGTTATTCCACTAAACCTATTACTGGCCTTGTCAATTAGTGCCACTGGCTTTCCAATATCCACCTCATTTTGCCTATTACTTGTTCTCCTAGTACTCATATTACTACCCTGCGACTTCACAGTTTTCCCACAAAAACCCATACCACTAACTATTCCTAGTTTAAAGGCCTAACAGCTCCCTCCACTGCGTTGGCCAGTGCTCCCACCCCACACCTAGATAAGTGAACCCCATCCCTGGCATACATGTCATTTCTGCCATAGAAGAGGTCCCAGTTGTCAATGAATGTTACCGCATTTTCCTTACAGTATTTGTCCAGCCAGCAATTGACACCAATTGCTCTGGACAACCATTCATTTCCAACTCCTCTCCTTGGCAAAATGCCACATATGACAGGTTTCCCACCCTTCCTCCTAATTATCTCTATTGCTGACCTATACCTGCTAATCAGGTCCTCACTCCTACATCTGCCAACATCGTTGCCTCCAGCACTGAGACAGATAATAGGATTGCTCCCATTACCTCTCATGATGTCATCCAGATGGCTAACAATATCCTTCATCCCAGCCCCAGGAAAACACACTCTCTGCCTCCTACTCCTATCCTTCAAGCAGAATGCCCTATCCATGTACCTAATCTGGCTATCCCCAACAACAACAATGTTTTTACCTTCCTTGGCGTCGTCCGTCATGATGCTCCGAGTAGTCGACTCACATTCGCCAGGTAGCATTACACCACTTGTAGAATTCGTCAAGACGTTCTCGATGGTCTTCGTTGGGGTTTCTAGGGATGTCTTACTCACGTCTGCCAATGCTTCTTTGATGCTCGTTGTGGCATTCCCAGTAGAACACTCACATTCGTCAGGTAGCACCGAGAATGGGTTGGAAGTTTCCACGGTAGTCTTCTGGTTTCTCGTTGTTTCTGCCTCTCTAACCGTTTTCTTGATCTTCAGCTTGGTTCCATGTTGGCCGGCCACTGACCACGCTCCCCTCTTAACCTGGGGACTCACAACAGGAGGATTACTACGAATCCTCTTGTTCTCCTCCGTTAATCGCCGTATCTCCATCTTAGCAACTCTGAGATCTTCTCTCAGCTGCTGGTAAAGTTGCTCAAGAGAGGGCATCCTGGTTCAGATTCACAGAGAGCACACAAACAGGTCTTCACAGAGCTAAGAATTCTTTGTAACAAGATCCCATGATGCTGCAGTGTCTGACAGTTGTGATGAATGGTTTGAAAAACCGACAAGTTGAAGATTGAGACACTTATGCAGCATATGGGAATCTTTATTCAGGAAACGTTTCGCCACACAGTGGCTTCATCAGTCCAATACAAAGAGGAAGGCGTAAGGAGAGGAGTATGAGGTAATCAGTCCCTCAGCCTGGAGTCGATGTGTTCAGTCCATCAATCTTGTAGAATGCACAGCATATGGCCGTAGACATGGCTTATATACTGTAGTGAGGTGACGTGAAGCAGGCGGAGGCGGGGTCATAGTGGTACCATCCACTAGTCGAAGTAGGTCTTCGTCCAAAGGTTGAACAAGTGTTGAAGAATTCTTTGTAACAAGATCCCATTATATAATAGTCTCCGGTGAGTGGGATCGTCTTGATTATAGTGATTTGAGGGGATTTCTATAAAATGGGTGTTAGTTGGTGGTGTTGATCTCAGTTTCTGGTGATTTTTAGTGTTGTTTGGGCAGTATTCGGTGCTGTTTTGGTAGTATTCAGTGGTGTTTTGGGAGCATTCAAAGGAGTTTGTTGATGTTTTTGAATGTGTTCAAATGATGTTTTAGGAGTAATCAAAGGTAATTGATGTTGTTTTTGGTGTTGTACAAAGTAAAGTGTGGTGTGTGTGGGTGT
>NC_091307.1:35112482-35192482 GCF_038502225.1 Cherax quadricarinatus
TCACCAACACCGTCTTCAGCCTCTCTACCCGCAACAGGACATCATGGATGCACCCGCGTTCCAAACACTGGCATCTCATTGACTATGTCATCGTCAGGAAGAGGGACAGGCAAGATGTACGAGTCACGAAGGCCGTGTGTGGCGCGGAATGCTGGACAGACCATCGCCTCATCGTCTCGAAACTCAAGCTCCGTATCCAGCCCAGGAGACGCCCTCAGGGCGCGAAACCACCAAAACGCCTGAACGTCGGCAAGCTGAAGGCCCACAACGTCAAGCAGTCCTTTGCAGAAATCCTGGAAACCCGCTTGGAGTCCGTCGTGCTGGACGTTCAAAAGGTTGAAGCAGCATGGACCGCACTCCGTGATACAGTGTACAACACAGCCATGAAGTGTTTAGGACCCGTCACCATGAAGCACAAGGACTGGTTCGACGAACACTGCACAGAAATCCAGCAGCTGCTGGAAGAGAAACGAAAGGCCTACATGGCCCACATCAACGATCCAAAGTCCACAGCGAAGCAAGATGCACTGAGAAACATACGCAGCAATACCCAGCGAAAAATGCGTGAAATGCAAGACTCTTGGCTAAGCAACAAAGTCGATGAGATTCAGGGCTTTGCAGACAGAAACGATATGAAGAACTTCTATGACGGCCTGAAAGAAATCTACGGCCCTACTACCTCTGGTACATCACCACTCCTCAGCGCAGATGGGTCAACGCTGCTCACAGACAAGGAGAAAATTCTAGAGAGATGGGCAGAACATTTTGACAGCGTGCTGAACCGTCCATCCACCATCAACGATGAAGCCATCGAACGTCTACCTCAGATTCCGACCAACGAGACGCTGAATGCCATCCCCACTTTGGAGGAGACTCAGCAAGCAATACGTCAACTGTCCAGTGGCAAAGCTCCTGGGTCTGATGCCATCCCAGCTGAAGTTTACAAAGAAGGCGGAATGGCACTGGTAGAGAAACTTCACCAACTCTTCCAGCTTGTATGGCAGCACGAGACAGTTCCTCAGAACTTTAAAGATGCTTCCATCGTGCATCTCTACAAACGAAAAGGAAACCGCCAGGCATGCGACAACCACCGTGGTATCTCCCTGCTCTCCATCGCAGGCAAAACCCTGGCTAGAGTTCTACTCAATCGGCTCAACAAACATCTAGAGCAAGGACTCCTACCTGAAAGCCAGTGCGGCTTCCGGAAAGATCGCGGGACTATCGACATGGTGTTCGCTGTTAGACAGCTACAGGAGAAATGTCAGGAACAGAACGCCGACTTGTACTCCACCTACGTCGATCTGACCAAGGACATCGGCACCGTTAGTAGAGAGGGCCTTTGGAGAATCATGGCGAAGTACGGCTGCCCAAAGACGTTCATCGCCATGGTACGCCAACTTCACGATGGAATGCTAGCCAGAGTCCAAGACAACGGAGAGACGTCTAAACCATTCCCAGTCTCAAATGGAGTGAAACAAAGCTGCGTGCTTGCTCCCACCCTGTTCAGCCTGATGTTCTCGGCCATGCTTACAGACGCATTCAGGGACACAGACGCAGGAATCGGCATCAGGTACCGTACAGATGGGTCTGTCTTCAACCTCAGGAGGTTTCAAGCAAAAACCAAGGCTGCAACTGACACCATCAATGACCTGCTGTTTGCTGATGACTGCGCCCTCAACCCTGCTTCAGAAGCCACCATGCAGCACAGTATTGACAAGTTCTCTGACGCCTGCAACAACTTCGGGCTGACAATCAGTGCAACGAAGACTGAAGTGATGCACCAGCCTGCTCCGGGAAAGACGTATGTTGAGCCAAACATCACCATCAACGGGCAGCGATTGAACGTCGTAGAAAAAATCATCTACCTCGGCAGTACCCTTTACAGAAACGTTGTCATCGATGATGAGGCGAATGCCAGACTTGCCAAAGCCAGTGCCACCTTCGGCAGGCTCCACAAGAATGTATGGAACCGAAGAGGCATCACCACAAGCACCAAGATCAAGGTGTACAGAGCCATAGTCCTCACCACACTTCTCTATGGCTGCGAAGCCTGGACTGTCTACAAACGTCACGCCAGAAAGTTGAACCACTTTCACACCACACGACTCAGAAAAATTCTCGGCATCAAATGGCAAGATAAGATCCCAGACAGAGAAGTGCTGACTACAGCTGGCCTGCCTAGCATCTACACCATCCTAATGCAGACACAGCTTCGCTGGGCAGGTCACGCTGCTCGCATGCCAGACCACCGGCTGCCAAAGAAACTCTTGTTTGGCGAACTGCAGCATGGAAAGCGCTCTCAAGGAAGCCAAAAGAAGCGCTACAAGGACACCCTTAAGACTGACCTGAAAGCTTTCAACATCAACTACACCATGTGGGAGCTGATAACTCAGGACAGGAATGACTGGCGAGCAGTTGTCCAGAAAGGGGCAACATCCTGCGAGGCAAGCAGAATCTCACTAGCTGAGCAGCGAAGGCAGGCGAGGAAGACCACAGCCATCAGACCCCTCGGTGCCGCCACCCTTCCCTGTCCACACTGCCAGAGAACGTTTCGTGCGCGGATTGGCCTGACAAGTCATCTGCGTACCCACCAACTTCGACCCCAGGATCACTAGATGGTCCTCGTCGAATCGACGGACAAAAAAAGAAAAAAGAGAAAGAGTATGTTGAGGCTATGGTAGTATGTTTAGGCTATGGTAGTATGTTGAGGCTACGGTAGTATGTTGAAGCTACGTAGTATGTTGAGGCTATGGTAGTATGTTGAGGCTATGGTAGTATGTTTAGGCTATGGTAGTATGTTGAAGCAATGGTAGTATTTTGAAGCTACGTAGTATGTTGAGGCTATGGTAGTATGTTTAGGCTATGGTAGTATGTTGAGGCTATGATAGTATGTTGAGGCTATGGTAGTATGTTTAGGCTATGGTAGAATGTTGAGGCTATGGTAGTATGTTGAGGCTATGGCAGTATGTTGAGGCTACGGTAGCATGCTGAGGCTATGGTAGTATGTTGAGGCTATTGTAGTAATGTTGAGGCTGTGGTATTCATATTGAGGCTATGGTAGTCATGTTGAGGCTATGGTAGTATGTCGAGGTTATGATAGTATGTTGAGGTTATGGTAATATGTTGAGGATAAGGTAGTCAAGTTGAGGCTATGGTGGTATGCTGAGGCTATGGCAGTATATTGAAGCTATGGTATTATGTTGGGGCTATGGTAGTATGTTGAGGCTATTGTAGTATGTTGAGGCTATGGTAGTGTGTTGAGGCTGTGGTATTTATATTGAGGCTATGGTAGTCATGTTGAGGCTATGGTAGTATATCGAGGTTATGGTAGTATGTTGAGGTTATGGTAATATGTTGAGGATAACGTAATCATGTTGAGGCTATGGTGGTATGCTGAGGCTATGGAAGTATATTGAAGCTATGGTACTATGTTGGGGCTATGGTAGTATGTTGAGGCTATGGTAGTATGTTGAGGCTATGGTGGTATGCTGAGGCTATGGCAGTATGTTGAAGCTATGATACTAAGTTGGGGCTATAGTAGTATGTTGAGGCAATTGTAGTATGTTGAGGCTATGGTAGTATGTTGAGGCTAAGGTAGCATGTTAAGGCTATGGTAGTATGTTGAGGCTATGGTAGTCATGTTGAGGCTATGGTAGTATGTCGAGGTTATGGTAGTATGTTGAGGTTATGGTAATATGTTGAGGATAAGGTAGTCACGTTGAGGCTATGGTGGTATGCTGAGGCTATGGCAGTATATTGAAGCTATGGTACTGTGTTGGGGCTATGGTAGTATGTTTAGCCTATGGTAGTATGTTGGGGCTACGGTAGTATGTTGAAAATACGGTAGTCATGATGAGGCTATGGTAGTATGTTGAGGCTATGGTAGTACGTTGAGGCTAAGGTATTATGTTGAGGCAATGGTAGTATATTGAGGCTAAGGTAGTATGTTGAGGCTATGGTAGTCATGATGAGGCTATGGTAGTATGTTGAGGCTATGATAGTATGTTGAGGCTATGGTAGTAAGTTGAGGCTAAGGTAGTATGTTGGGGCTATTGTAGTCATATTGAGGCTATCGTAGTATATTGAGGTTATGGTAATAATGTTGAGAATAATGTAGTCATGTTGAGGCTTTGGTAGTATGTTGAGGATATGGTAGTCATGTTGAGGCTAAGGTATTCATGTTGAGGATATGGTAGTATGTTGAGGTTATGGTAGGATGTTGAGGTTATGGTAGAATATTGAGGCTAAGGTAGTATGTTGAGGTTATGGTAGCATGTTGAGACTATCGTAGTATGCTGAGGCTATGGTACTATTTTGGGGTTGTGGTAGTAGGTTGAAGTTTTGGTAGTATGCTTAGGCTATGGTAGTATGTTGAGGCTATGGTATGTTGAGGATATGGTAGTATGTTGAAGCTATAGTGGCATGTTGATGTTATGGTAGAATGCTGAGGCTATGGCATCATGGGATCTTGTTACAAAGAAATCTTCAACACTTGTTCAACCTTTGGACGAAGACCTACTTCGACTAGTGGATGGTACCACTATGACCCCGCCTCCGCCTGCTTCACCTCACCTCACTACAGTATATAAGCCATGTCTACGGCCCTATGCTGTACTTTCTACAAGATTGATGGACTGAACACATCGACTCCAGGTTGAGGGACTGATTACCTCATTCTCCTCCTCTCCTTACGCCTTCCTCTTTGTATTGGACTGATGAAGCCACTGTGTGGCGAAACGTTTCCTGAATAAAGATTCCCATATGCTGCATAAGTGTCTCAATCTTCAACTTGTCGGTTTTTCAAACCATTAATCACAACTGTCAGACACTACAGCATCATGGGATCTTGTTACAAAGAATTCTTCAACACTTGTTCAACCTTTGGACGAAGACCTACTTCGACTAGTAGATGGTACCACTATGACCCCGCCTCCGCCTGCTTCACCTCACCTCACTACAGTATATAAGCCACGTCTACGGCCCTATGGCGTACATTCTACAAGATTGATGGACTGAACACATCGACTGCAGGTTGAGGGACTGATTACCTCATTCTCCTCCTCATTACCTCATTCTCCTTCCTCTTTGTATTGGACTGATGAAGCCACTGTGTGGCGAAACGTTTCCTGAACAAAGATTCCCATATGCTGCATAAGTGTCTCAATCTTCAACTATGGTACTCATGTTGAGGCTATGGTAGTATGTTAAGGCTATGGTAGTATGTTGAGGATATGGTAGTATGTTGATGCTATGGTAGTATATTGAGGTTTTGGTAGTATGTAGAGGCTATGGTAGTATATTGAGGCTATGGTAGTATGTAGAGGCTATGGTAGCATATTGAGGCTATGGTAGTATGTTGAGGATATGGTAGTATGTTGAGGCTATGGTAGTATGTTGAGGCTATGGTAGCATTCCGAAGCTACGGTAGTATGTTGGGGTTATGGTAGTATGTTGAAGTTATGGTAGTACGTTGAGGTTATGGTAGTATGCTTAGGCTATGGTAGCATCTTGAGGTTATGGTAGCATGTTGAGGCAATGGTAGTCATGTTGAGGCTATGGTAGCGTGTTGAGGTTATGGTAGCATGCTGAAGCTATGGTAGTCAAGTTGAGGCTATGGTAGCATGTTGAAGCTATGGTAGTATGTTGAGGCTGTGGTAGACATGTTGAGGCTATGGTAGTTATGTTGAGGTTATAATAGTACGCTGAGGCTATGGTAGTATGTTGAGGCTATGGTAGCATGTTGAGGCTAAGGTAGTCATGTTGAGGCTATGGTAGTATGTTGAGGCTATAGTAGTATGTTTAGGCCATAGTAGCCATGTTGATGCTATGGTAGCATGTTGATGCTATGGTAGTCATGTTGAGGATATGGTAGTATGTTAAGGCTATTTCAGTATTTTGAGGCTTTTATAGTCATGTTGAGGCTATGGTATTATGTTGAGGCTATGGTAGCATTTTGATGCTATGGTAGTCATGTTGAGGTTACGGTAGTAAGCTGAGGCTGATAGTATGTTGAGGCAATGGTAGTCATGTTGAATCTATGGTTGAGGCTGTGGTAGTCATGTTGAGGCTATGATAGTATGTTGAGGCTATGGTAGCATGTTGAGGCTATGGTAGTCATGTTAAGGCTATGGTGGTATGTTGATGCTATGGTAGTATGTTGACGCTATGGTAATATGTTGAAGCTATGATAGTATGTTAAGGCTACGGTAGCATGTTGAGGCTATGGTAGTACGTTGAGGCTATGGTAGTATTTTGATTATGGTAGTATGTTGAGGCTATGGTGGTATGCTGAGGCTATGGCAGTATGTTCAAGCTATCGTACTATGTTGGGGCTATGGTATTATGTTGAGGCTATTGTAGTATGTTGAGGTTATGGTAGTATGTTGAGGCTAAGGTAGTATGTTAAGGCTGTGGTAGTATGTTGAGGCTATGGTAATCATGTTGAGACTATGGCAGTATGTCGAGGTTATGGTAGTATGTTGAGGCTTTGGTAATATGTTGAGGATAAGGTATTCATGTTGAGGCTATGGTGGCATCCTGAGGCTATGGCAGTATTTTGAAGCTATGGTACTGTGTTGGGGCTATGGTAGTATGTTGAGGTTATGGTAGTATGTTGAGGCTATGGTACTATGTTGGGGCTATGGTAGTATGTTGAGAATACGGTAGTCATGATGAGGCTATGGTAGTATGTTGAGGCTATGGTAGTATGTAGAGGCTATGGTATTATGTTGAGGCAATGGTAGTATATTTAGGCTAAGGTAGTATGTTGAGGCTATGGTAGTCATGTTGAGGCTATGGTAGTAAGTTGAGGCTATGATAGTATGTTGAGGCTATGGTAGTAAGTTGAGGCTAAGGTAGTATGTTGAGGCCATGTTTGTCATATTGAGGTATCGTAGTATATTGAGGTTATAGTAATAGTGTTGAGACTAATGTAGTCATGTTGAGGCTTTGGTAGTATGTTGAGGATATGGTAGTAATGTTGAGGCTAAGGTATTCATGTTGAGGCTATGGTAGTATGTTGAGCTTATGGTAGGATGTTGAGGTTATGGTAGAATATTGAGACTAAGGTAGTATGCTGAGGCTATGGTAGCATGTTGAGACTATGCTAGTATGCTGAGGCTATAGTACTATTTTGGGGTTGTGGTAGTATGTTGAGGTTATGGTAGTATGCTTAGGCTATGGTAATATGGTGAGGCTATGGTAGTATGTTAAGGCTATGGTAGTATGTTGAAACTATAGTAGTATGTTGATGTTATGGTAGTATGCTGAGGCTATGGTAGTATGTTGAGGCTATAGTAGCATGTTGAGGTTATGGAAGTATGCTGAGGCTATGGTAGTATGTTGAGGCTATAGTAGCATGTTGAGGATATGGTAGCAAGTTGAGGTTATGGTAGTATGTTGAAGTTATGGTAGTATGCTTAGGCTATGGTAGTATGTTGAGGCTATGATAGCATGTTGAGGCTATGGTAGTCATGCTGAGGCTAGGGTAGCATGTTGAGGTTATGGTAGTATGCTAAGGCTATGGTAGCCGTGTTGAGACTATGGTAGCATGTTGAGGAAATGGTAGTATGTTGAGGCTATGGTAATCATGTTGAGGCTATGGTAGTATGTTCAGGCTATGGTAGTATGTTGAGGATATGGTAGTATGTTGATGCTATGGTAGTATATTGAGGCTATGGTAGTATGAAGAGGCTATGGTAGTATGTTGAGGCTATGGTAGTATGTAGAGGCTAAGGTACTATACTGAGGCTATGGTAGTATGTTGAGGATATGGGAGTATGTTGAGGCTATGGTAGTATGTTGAGGCTATGGTAGTATTCTGAAGCTACGGTAGTATGTTGATGTTATGGTAGTATGTTGAAGCTACGGTAGTATGTTGAGGTTATAGTAGTATGCTTAGGCTATGGTAGCATGTTGAGGTTATGGTATCATGTTGAGGCTATGGTAGTCATGTTGAGGCTATGGTAGCGTGTTGAGGTTATGGTAGTATGCTGAAGCTATGGTAGTCAAGTTGAGGCTATGGTAGCATGTTGAAGCTATGGTAATATGTTGAGGCTATGGTAGACATGTTGAGGCTATGGTAGCCATGTTGAGGTTATAATAGTATGCTGAGGCTATGGTAGTATGTCGAGGCTATGGTAGTCATGTTGAGGCTATGGTAGTATGTTGAGGCTATAGTAGTATGTTTAGGCTATGGTAGCCATGTTGATGCTATGAAAACATGTTGATGCTATGGTAATCATTTTGAGGTTATGGTAGTCATGTTGAGGCTATGGTAGTATGCTGAGTCTATGATAGTATGTTGAGGCTATGATAGCATGTTGAGGCTATGGTAGTCATGTTCATACTATGGTAGCATGTTGAGGCAATAGTATTTATGTTGAGGCTATGGTAGTATGTTAAGGCTATTGTAGTATTTTGAGGCTTTTGTAGTCATGTTGAGGCTATGGTATTATGTTGACGCTATGGTAGCATGTTGATGCTATGGTAGTCATGTTGAGGTTACGGTAGTAAGCTGAGGCTGATAATATGTTGAAGCTATGGTAGTCATGTTGAGGCTATGATAGTATGTTGAGGCTATGGTAGTATATTGAGGCTATGGTAGTATGTTCATGCTATGGTAATATGCTGAAGCTATGATAGTATGTTAAGGCTACGGTAGCATGTTGAGGCTATGGTAGTACGTTGAGGCTATGGTAGTATTTTGAAGTTATGGTAGTATGTTGAGGCTATGATAGTCATGTTGAAGTTATGGTTGTATGATGAGGCTGTGGTAGTATGGCGAGGCTAAGGTAGCATGTTGAGGCTATGGTAGTCATGTTGAGGCTAAGGTAGTCATGTTGAGGCTCTGGTAGTCATGTTGAGGCTATGGTAGTATGTTGAGGCTATGGTAGTATGTTGAGGCTATGGCAGTATGTTGAGGCTACGGTAGCATGTTGAGGCTATGGTAGTATGTTGAGGCTATTGTAGTAATGTTGAGGCTGTGGTAGTCATATTGAGGCTTTGGTAGTCATGTTGAGGCTATGGTGGTATGCTGAGGCTATGGCAGTATGTTGAAGCTATGGTACTATGTTGGGGCTATGGTAGTATGTTGGGGCTATTGTAGTATGTTGAGGCTATTGTAGTATGTTGAGACTAAGGTAGTATGTTGAGGCTATGGTAGTATATTGAGGCTATGGTAGTCATGTTGAGGCTATGGTAGTATGTCGAGGTTATGGTAGTATGTTGATGTTATGGTAATATGTTGAGGATAAGGTAGTCATGTTGAGAGTATGGTGGTATGCTGAGGCTATGGCAGTATATTGAAGCTTTGGTACTATGTTGGGGCTATGGTAGTATGTTGAGGCTATAGTAGTATGTTGAGGCTATGGTGGTATGCTGAGGCTATGGCAGTATGTTGAAGCTATGGTACTAAGTTGGGGCTATGGTAGTATGTTGAGGCTATTGTAGTATGTTGAGGCTATGGTAGTATGTTGAGGCTAAGGTAGCATGTTAAGGCTATGGTAGTATGTTGAGGCTATGGTACTCATGTTGAGGCTATGGTAGTATGTCGAGGTTATGGTAGTATGTTGAGGTTATGGTAATATGTTGAGGATAAGTTTGTCATGTTGAGGCTATGGTGGTATGCTGATGCTATGGCAGTATTTTGAAGCTATGGTACTGTGTTGGGGCTATGGTAGTATGTTGAGGCTATGGTGTTATGTTTAGGCTATGGTACTATGTTGGGGCTATGGTAGCATGTTGAGAATATGGTATTCATGATGAGGCTATGGTAGTATGTTGAGGCTATGGTAGTATGTTGAGGCTATGGTATATATGTTGAGGCAATGGTAGTATATTGAGGCTAAGATAGTATGTTGAAGCTATGGTAGTCATATTGAGGCTATGGTAGTATGTTGAGGCTATGATAGTATGTTGAGGCTATGGTAGGAAGTTGAGGCTAAGGTAGTATGTTGAGGCTATGGTAGTCATATTGAGGCTATCGTAGTATATTGAGGTTATGGTAATAATGTTGAGAATAATGTAGTCATGTTGAGGCTTTGGCAGTATATTGAGGATATGGTAGTCATGTTGAGGCTAAGGTATTCATGTTGAGGCTATGGTAGTATGTTGAGGTTATGGTATAATGTTGAGGTTATGGTAGAATATTGAGGCTAATGTAGTATGTTGAGGCTATGGTAGCATGTTGAGACTATGGTAGTATGCTGAGGCTATGGTGCTATTTTGGGGTTGTGGTAGTATGTTGAGGATATGGTAGTCATGTTGAGGTTATGGTAGTATGTTGAAGCTATGGTAGTATGTTGAGGCTATGGTTGTATGTTGAGGCTATGGTAGTATGTTGGGGCTATGGTAGTATGTTGAGGTTATGGTAGTATGTTGAGACTATGGTAGTCATGTTGAGGCTATGGCAGACACTATCGTATAAATTACCAAGGTTTATGCCAAAGAAGTTTATGACCAGAACATGATAAGTTTCTCAAGTCCAATTCATTCTAATGAGGACACTAGAGCACTCCATGATGATTTGAATAGACTGATACAATGGTTGGAGAAGTGGCAGATGCAGTTTAATATTGACAATTGCAGAGTTCTAAATGTTAGGCAGAAAAATAACTATGCGACATATAAACTAAATAATATAGATCTTAATACTACTGATTGTGAGAAGGTTTTAGGAGTTCTGGTTAGCAGTAATCTAAAACCAAGGCAACAGTGCATTAGGGTTCGCAATAAAGCTAATAGAATTCTTGATTTCATATCTAGAAATATAAATAATAGAAGTCCTCTGGTTGTTCTTAAACTCCATATATCTTTGGTTAGGCCTCATTTAGACTTCGCTGCACAGTTTTGGTCACCATATTACAGAATGGATATAAATGCTCTGGAAAACGTATAAAGGAAGATGACAAAGTTGATCCCATGTATCAGAAATCTTCTCTATGAGGATAGACTGAGGGCCCTGAATCTGCACTCTCTCGAAAGGCGTGGAATTAGGGGGGGATATGATCGAGGTGTATAAATGGAAAACAGGAATAAATAAGAGGGATGTAAATAGCGTGCTGAAAATTCAGATTCAGAAAGGATATAGGAAATCACTGGTTTGGTAATAGAGTTGTGGATGAGTGGAACAAACTCCCAAGTACAGTTATAGAGGCTAAAACGTTGTGTAGGTTTAAAAATAGGTTCGATAAATACATGAGTGGGTGTGGGTGGGTGTGAGTTGGACCTGATCAGCTTGTGCTACTAGGTCTGATGTCGTGCTCCTTCCTTAAGTGGAAATGACCTGACCAGGTGGGTCAATAGGCTAATGGGGCGGGACATGGACCTGCTTCGCATGGGTCAGTAGGCCTGCTGCAGTGTTCCTTCTTTCTTATGTTCTTATGTTCTTATAAGCTGGCTTGTGGTGAATACGTTGGAAAGCGTTTCTAGCACCAACAGCCTGGTCGATCCGGTCATCACTCGGGGGTTCTGGTCTGAGATCGGGCCATGGGGAAAATGACTCCTGAAATCGTCTACCGGTAACCTACAGTACATCATAAGGGTAGAGCCAGAAGTAAGTGGCAGGATCGGGAATGGCAGCCTCGCAGATGACACCAACATTGTTGAAGTAACTGTTGTTGCCGCACTCCTCAATAGTGACACTGAAGTTTGAGTGTAAGAGACCGCAGTCCTTGGTGTCACAGCTGTTGGATCCACAGATCTTTACGCCGTCTTCACATGTATATGGGCAGGATTTATTGACACCATCGTCATTCCACGTGAGTGACAGGTTTCCCAGAGCCGTTGAGGTTCCCGAGGATATTAAGGTTCCCGGAGCTGTTGAGATTAATAAAGAAAATATTATGTTAAGAGAAGCCAAGGATTAGCAAAGATCTGAGGAAAGTGGAAGGTTCCTTTGTCATTCGTTTAACACTCTGGTTCTCTTTTTAAGTGATAATGATTTGCATGAAATAATTTAAAGATTTCTGTATATATCAATATTATTATTATTATTATTATTTAATCATTATGACTCATTGTATCTATTGTCATGCTGTCAATCTTTAATAAATTTGTAGTTGTGATTGAAGTTGAAATTGCATAATTTTGAGAAGTTCACATATAATTACACTAGAGTTACATTACGAAGGTGAAGCACTATACGGGATCAATGAGAATAAAAGTGATGTGAATAGAGCGTCCAAATGTACTTAACTCTCTCTTGAGTCAGTCTCAATACTACCACACCAGACAACTAGCTGGCACACCAGACAACTAGCTGGCACACTAGACAACTAGCTAGCACACTAGACAACTAGCTGGCACACCAGACAACTAGCTGGCACACCAGACAAGTAGCTAGCACATCAGACAACTAGCTAGCACACCAAGCAACTATTTACCACATTAGACATCTAGATAGCACACCAGACGACTAGCTATCACACGAGACAACTAGCAAGCACACCAGACAACTAGCTAGCACACAAGACATCTAGCAAGCACACAAGACAACAAACTACCACACCAGACAAATGGCTAGCACACAAGACAACTAGCTAGCATGCCAGACAACTAGCTGGCACACCAGACAACTAGCTAGCACACTAGACAACTAGATAGCACACCAGACAACTAGCTATCACGCCAGACAACTAGCAAGCACACCAGACAACTAGCTAGCACACCAGAAAACTAGCTAGCACACCAGACAACTAGCTAGCACACAAGACAACTAGCAAGCACACCAGACAACTAGCTAGCACACCAGACAACAAGCTAGCACACCAGACAACGAGCTAGAACACCAGACATCTAGCTAGCGCACAAGACAACTAGCTACCACACCAAACAACTAGCTAGCACACCAGACAACTAGTTAGCACACCAGACAACTAGCTAGCATACCAGACAACTAGCTAGCACACAAGACAACTAGCAAGCACACCAGACAACTAGCTAGCACACAAGACAACTAGCTAGCACACAAGACAACTAGCTAGCACGCCAGACAACTAGCTGCCACACCAGACAAATAGCTAGCACACCAGACAACTAGCTAGCACACAAGACAACTAGCTAGCACACAGGACAACTAGCTAGCACACAAGACAACTAGCTAGCACACAACTAGCTAGCACACCAGACAATTAGCTAGCACACCAAACAACTAGCTAGCACACAAGACAACTAGCTAGCACACCAGACAACTAGCCAACACACCAGGCAACTAGCTAACACACCAGACAACTAGCTAGCACACAAGACAACTAGCTAGCACACCAGACAACTTGCTAGCACAACAGGCAACTAGCTAGCACACCAGACAACTAGCTAGCACACCAGACATTTAACTATCACACCAGACAACTAGCTGGCACACCAGACAACTAGCTAACACATAAGACAACTATTTAGCATACGAAACAACTAGCTAGCACACAAGACAACTAGCCAGCACATCAGAAAACTAGCAACCACACCAGACAACCAACTACCACACCAGACAACTAGATAGCACACCGACAACCAGCTAACACAGCAGACAACAAGCTAGCACACAAGACAACTAGCTAGCACACCAGACAACTAGCAAACACGCCAGACAACTAGCTACCACACCAGACAACTAGATACCACACCGACAACTAGCAACCACACCAGACAAGTAGATACCACAGCAGACAACTAGATAGCACACAAAACAACTAGATACCACACCGACAACTAGTTACCTCACCAGACAACTAGCTAGTTCTACAGACAACTAGGTAGCACACAAGACACCTAGCTAGCACACTAGACAACTAGCAAGCACATTAGACAACTAGCAAGTACACCAGACAACAGGCTACATTCCAGAGAACTAGCCAGCACACCAGACAACTAGCTAGCACTCCATACATATAGAGCACACCAGACTACTAGTTGCACACCGACAACTAGCTACCACACCAGACAACTAGCTAACACTCCAGACAACTAGCTAGCACACCAGACAACTAGCTAGCACATAAGACAACTATTTAGCATACAAGACAACTAGCTAGCACACAAGACAACTAGCTAGCACACCAGACAACTAGCAGCCACACCTGACAACCAAGTACCACACCAGACAACTAGATAGCACACCGACAACCAGCTAGCACAGCAGACGACAAGCTAGCACACAAGACAACTAGCTAGCACACCAGACGACAAGCTAGCACACAAGACAACTAGCTACCACACCAGACAACTAGATACCACACCGACAACTAGCAACCACACCAGACAACTAGCTACCACAGCAGCCAACTAGATAGCACACAAAACAACTAGATACCACACCGACAACTAGCTACCGCACCAGACAACTAGCTAGTACTACAGACAACTAGGTAGCACCCCAGACACCTAGCTAGCACACTAGACAACTAGCAAGCACATTAGACAACTAGCAAGTACACCAGACAACAGGCTACATTCCAGAGAACTAACCAGCACGCCAGACAACTAGCCAGCACACCAGACATATAGAGCACACCAGACTATTAGTTGCACACCGACAACTAGCAACCACACCAGACAACTAGCTAACACTCCAGACAAATAGCTAGCACACCAGACAACTGGCAAGCGCTCCAGACAACTAGCCAGCACACCAGACAACTAGGTAGCACAACAGAAAACGAGCTAGCACTCCAGATAACTAGCTAGCACATCAGAGAACTATCTAGCACACCAGAGAACTATCTAGCACACCAGACAACTAGGTAGCAAACCAGACAACTAGCTAGTTCACCAGACAACTAGCAAGCACACTGAACAACTAGCTAGTACATCAGGCAACTATCTAGCACACCAGACAACTAGCTAGCACACCAGACATCTAGCAAGCACTCAATGCAACTAGATAGCACACCAGACAATTAAATAGCAAACCAGACAACTAGGTAGCACACTAGACAATTAAGTAGAGCACCAGACAACTAGCTAGTTCACCAGACAACTAGCAAGCACATTGAACAACTAGCTAGTACATCAGGCAACTATCTAGCACACCAGACAACTAGCTAGCACACCAGACATCTAGCAAGCACTCAAGGCAACTAGATAGCACACCAGACAATTAAATAGCAAACCAGACAACTAGGTAGCACACTAGACAATTAAGTAGAGCACCAGACAACTAGCTAGTTCACCAGACAACTAGCAAGCACACTGAACAACTAGCTAGTACATCAGGCAACTATCTAGCACACCAGACAACTAGCTAGCACACCAGACATCTAGCAAACACTCAAGGCAACTAGATAGCACACCAGACAATTAAATAGCAAACCAGACAACTAGGTAGCACACTAGACAATTAAGTAGAGCACCAGACAACTAGCTAGTTCATCAGACAACTAGCAAGCACACTGAACAACTAGCTGGCACATCAGACAACTAGCTAGTACACCAGACAACTAACTAGCACACCAGACATCTAGCAAGCACTCAAGGCAACTAGATAGCACACCAGACAATTAAATAGCAAACCAGACAACTAGGTAGCTCACTAGACAACTAAGTAGAGCACCAGACAACTAGCTAACACACAAGACAACTAGGTAGCACATCAGACAACTGGCTGGCGCATAAGACAACTAGCTAGTACACCAGACAACTAGCTAGCACACTAGACAACCAACTAGCTCTCCATACAACTAGCTAGCAAACCAGACAACTAGCTAGTACACCATACAACTAGCTAACACACCAGACAACTAGCTAGTTCAACATACAAGTAAATAGCCCAGCAGACAATTATCTATCACACCAGACAACTAGGTAGCACACCAGACAGCTAGCTAGCACATCAGATAATTAGCTAGGACTCCAGACAACTAGCTAGCACACCGAACAACTAGCTAACACACCAGACAACTATATAGCACATCAGACAACTAGCGAGCACACCAGACAACTAGGTAGCTCACAAGACAACTAAGTAGAGCACCAGACAACTAGCTAACACACCAGACAACTAGGTAGCACACCAGACAACTGGCTGGCTCATAAGACAACTAGCTAGTACACCAGACAACTAGTAAGCACACCGAACAACCAGCTAGTACACCAGACAACTAGCTAGCACACTAGACCACTAACTAGCTCTCCAGACAACTAGCTAGCAAACCAGACAACTAGCTAGTACACCATACAACTAGCTAGCACTCAAGACAACTAGCTAGCACACCGTAAAACTAGCTAACACACCAGACAACTAGCTAGTACAACATACAAGTAAATAGCACAGCAGACAATTACCTATCACACTAGACAACTAGGTAGCACACCAGACACCTAGCTAGCACATCAGGCAATTAGCTAGGACTCCAGACAACTATCTAGCGCACCGAACAACTAGCTAACGCACCAGACAACTATATAGCACATCAGACAACTAGCGAGCACACCAGACAAATAAGCAGCACACCAGACAATTAGCTAGCACTCCAAACAACTAGCTAGCACGTCGGATACCTAGATATCACACCAGACAACTAGCTAGCACAGCAGGCAACTAGATAGCACACCAGACAACTAGCTAACACACAGGACAACTAGGCAGCACATCAGACAACTACATAGCGCACCAGACAATTAGGTAGCGCACGGGACAACTAGCTAGTACACCAGAGAACTAGGTAGCACATCAGACAACTAGGTAACATAGAGTACAACTAGGCAGAATACCAGATAACTAGGTACCGCACAGGACAACTTGCTAGCACACCAGAAAACTAGGTAGCACACCAAACAACTAAGCAGCGCACCAGACGGCTAGGTAGCACACCAGACAATTGTGCCTCTGGATTACGCTGGTCGTTGATGACTGAGATATGGGAAATAATTATCCCTTCCAGTAAGAACTTGGAAGGGTTTGACCTAGACATGGTAAAGCTGAGTTCACTCCCTGCAGATGAGCTACCCAGCAATAAAAAGATAGAAATGTTAAGGCTTCGGTAGTTAAAGTCAAAAGAGAATGTTTTGTATGCAACTTCCACCGCATCATCCATCAGGGGAAGTTTGCGTTGTGAGACTTGCAACTCAGGTGTTTGGAACGACGTGATGAAAGAAGTGATCGAGAGTGTGAATTCTCTTCCTGTTCGTGGCCTCAGCCATCACAAGATTATGAGATATACTCTCAAAAAATGAAGCGGAGGATGGAAATGTAGTTTATTTTAATGCAGTCGAATGGGTAAATCGTGAAAACCTGTTCTGAAGATTTATTAAGTCTTTCTGAAGATTATGTTTTTTTTTTAAATTAACAGACTTTGTCATGTGTGTTACACGTATATTGCTTAATTTCATTGACTCTTCTATGATGCAGTGATGGAGAGATCGTTTGCGCTTGAAATTTCGATGCCGTTCACTCTAGCTACTTTGCCTGCAGGGATATAGCTGTTTCTTGTAATTTTGGTCACTGTTTATGAGACAGAAAAAAGACACCAACAATCCTACCATGATGTAAAACAATTGCACTCTCTAGGCAGGACGGTATTACCTCCCTGGGCGGTTGCTGTCTACCGATCTCCTATCTTGAATATATATATATATATATATATATATATATATATATATATATATATATATATATATATATATATAATGGGGTCCACCTCTTGTGTAAATTGTGGGACCCATAGCCTCGGAGAAGTGGATAAAAAGGCTTCAAGGAAGAATATTTGGATTTCTTTCTGAAGCCGTTTGAATATTCCACTTCCCCTACCACCCCATCTTTTCATATATTTTTTTTTTACCAATAGGAATATTATTATTACATAATATGGTACAGAAGATTTAAGAGATACATTGTTGATATAAAGGTGGCATATAAGGTACATGTTGTTACGTGTGTATCACCGATTATAAGGCGAAAATCTCATCCAGCTCCTCAGAGCTGGGGCGTGTGCCCAAAATGCAGCATGCATTACCCCTTTGAACAGCCGCACTGAGCCGCTGGAACAGAAAACTAGCTGCCCTGGGATCCCTAGTTACCCTGATGAGTCTTTTTCCCAGCTCCTTAAGGAATTTAGATGCACTCTTTCCCCATGAGTCAAGTGTCTCTGAGCCTATGGGAACAAACATATAATGATGGGCAAGTTATCCATATTTTCTAGACTTTTGGGACTCCCTGAAGCTGGCAGCTGCCCCTCCTCATTTTTTTATTAACACATCTTCCGATTCCCACCAAGGCAGGGTGGCCCGAAAAAGAAAAACTTTCATTATCACTCACTCCATCACTGTCTTGCCAGAAGGGTGCTTTGCACTACAGTTTTTAAACTGCAACATCAACACCCCTCCTTCAGAGTGTAGACACTGTACTTCCCATCTCCAGGACTCAAGTCCGGCCTGCCGGTTTCCCTGAATCCCTTCATAAATGTTACGTTGCTCACACTCCAACAGCACGTCAAGTAATATATATATATATATATATATATATATATATATATATATATATATATATATATATATATATATATATATATATATATATATATATACATTATATATATATATATATATATATATATATATATATATATATATATATATATATATATATATATATAATATATATATATTTTTTTTACCAATAGGAATATTTTATTACATAATATGGCACAGAAGATTTAAGAGATACATTGTTGATATAAAGGTGGCATATACGGTACATGTTGTTACGTGTGTATCACCGATTATAAGGCGAAAATCTCATCCAGCTCCTCAGAGCTGGGGCGTGTGCCCAAAATGCAGCATGCATTACCCCTTTGAACAGCCGCACTGAGCCGCTGGAACAGAAAACTAGCTGCCCTGGGATCCCTAGTTACCCTGATGAGTCTTTTTCCCAGCTCCTTAAGGAAATTAGATGCACTCTTTCCCCATGAGCCAAGGGTCTCTGAGCCTATGGGAACAAACATATAATGATGGGCAAGTTCTCCATATTTTCTAGACTTTTGGGACTCCCTAAAGCTGGCAGCTGCCCCTCCTTCCTCCCTGGTGTATTGGAGATAGGTATCAGCCAAGGTAGATACACATGTATAGTCCCACACCACCTGCTTCCCATCTGTCCAGGCTTGAAGGGTAATTACCATCTGGACGCTTCTGGCTGCCGTCAGATCTGCATAGTTGGGGTGGCTCCCTTACTGCTGGGCATCCAGCTGTTGTGAGGCTCCTCTTGATAATGTTATTAACCTCCTCATGTCTTGCAATCTTTCCCTCGGATTTACGGCACACAAGACCATGGTACCCGAATCGGTCTGCTGCTTCACTGCCACAAATACACCTGTGTTCGGCGAGAATAGGGGCGGCAAGTCGAAGGGCAACACCGATGCGGATGGTCTGTGGGTCGAGGCGTGTGCCAAGGCTGGAGTTGGGAACAGCCAACAGAAAGTCCCCAGCATGAGGGGCTCTCACTGCCAGCAGGCGGGCTCTATCCTTCCCTGACACACTCTGAAGCATCGTTGAGGCTATATTTTCCACTATTGGACCATCCCAGTGCGATTGTTTGTAGTTGTTGGGGGGGAGCAGGTCTGGTTTCAGAGCCCGTTAGATTATCCCAGATCATTGCTCCGTCAATGAATTTTTGGTCCTGGGCTCCAATCTTGTCCCTAAGATGTTCAGGGAGAATCGCTGCTACAAGCTCTCTGGATGCAATACACGAGGACAGAAAAGCAGGTAACGCAATCTGAGATGACTTGCGGACACCAATGCCTCCTAGTCTGACTGGAAGTGTAGCTTGGTTCCACTGCCCGTCTTCTAGAGTAAGGTTCAGTACTTTCGTAAAAATCTGCCTCAGAATACTGTCATATTCGTGCAGTATAGGGTTATCATATGAAGATGCACATCTTAGGAAATATGTCAACCTGGGCAGACTCAAGCACTTTGTGAAAGGTACAAGGCATCGTGGGTGTCCAGATTGCCTATTCGTTGTTCCATTCTCCTTAAGGCTGTGGTTACGGCATGCGTTTAGACCGGTTGAAGGTGGCATGTGGGACATCGCTGGAAGGCTGACTGGTGTAAAAGCTGACGGTATCACGAACACAGGTACTTTCAAAAGCCTGCTGTACATGGCTGCGCTTAAAGCCAATCAGGAATATGATAGAAAGGAGAGAAGGCAGTATCTTCGTACCAGTATTGAGCAATATCGTCACATAATTTTTCATTTGTACCATGTCTTTCTGAAGCCAAGTCAGAGCAGTTTCTCGAATCATTCGAGACTCAGACCTGAACTTAGCTAGTGGAGCTCTGGGCGGCACTTGTTTACACTATATCATATAGGCAAAGCACGCAAGATATTTGAAGTCACCAAACACCTGACCTGCGCTAGTGTCAATACCCAAGTGCCAAAGAGCAATAAGTCAGTATTATCAGCAACAAATCACTTCTGAGCCGGTTCACGTATCAGGGACACCACCTTAAATTGCAGTCAATTACCTGGAGTTTACCTGGAGAGAGTTCCGGGGGCCAATGCCCCCGCGGCCCGGTCTGTGACCAAGCCTCACGGTGGATCAGGGCCTGATCAACCAAGGTGTTACTGCTGGCCGCACGCAATCCAACGTAAGAACCACTTCCCTACTGGTCAGGTACCGACTTTAGGTGCCAGTCTAGTGCCTGCTTGAAGACAGCCAGGGGTCTATCGGTAATCCCCCTTATGTATGCTGGGAGGCAGCTGAACAGTCTTGGGCCCCTGACACATATTGTGTTGTCTCTTAACGTGCTAGTGACACCCCTGCTTTTCATTGGGGGGATGTTGCATCGTCTGCCGAGTCTTTTGCTTTCGTAGGGAGTGATTTTCATGTGCATTCAAGAAAATAAAGAATAAACAATACACCAGATATTAGACTTGATTTACCATACATTCTCACCAAAATTATGTAAAATCGTTGACACATATACACTGGGTATGAACCAATATTTTTAGAATTTAGAGAGAGAAAATTAGTATGAGAACTCTCACTATTACAGTTTTAAACACCCATGCAGGCAATAGATTCTAGTAAAATATTAAATAGTTCGACTCTCGTAAGGATCTGAGGATCCAGGGCTGCCCCTGCATGAGGTAGCTTCTGCTAGACCTCCTTCCCTCACCATGAACAAACAGAACCTCCAGCAACACTGGTAGTCACTAACTGCTACAATGGTGCACTCTTTGTGAGCAAGTAAGCAGTGTTATTAGGCTTTGCTAGAGACATAAGTTAACCATATCTAATACACGAATATTCTAGTATGGCAAAAAGTGCTAAAAATTAACATAAAAATTGCACCCGTTTGTTTCACAATGTAAATATTAGGAACGATCAAGGTGGTATAAACATGATCATGAATGTTACCTTTATGCAACATTCTGTAAGTTGAGAGTAATGTTGGAATATGACTGAAGATCAGATGTTAAACACTGTCATACTTGTGCTCCTCAGTTATGGGAAGCTTGGATCAAAGCCATGTTCTTTTAATTATTCAACCTATTCTTCCATCATAATTTATAATCATGCAGATTTGAACGTTTTCTGGCTTGGCTCCTCCACCTCGACAATAGTTATTGTCAGACGCATCGCTCCTCTTCTATTTAAATTGCCTTAATTTTATTTACACGTGTAACCTAACACAACACAACCAAATTCTGCAAATATTTGTGAATATTTGTTGGTTTGTTTGTTTGTTTTCTATAACTCAGTCCCCATGAAAGTCAGTGCAGCCAAACTTTCTCACTGGCTTCCTTACACCCAGGATCAGGCTGTAAGCTGTTCGGTGCTCTGAAATTTTAATTTGGAGGAGGAGTAGAGCGGTGCCCCTCGAGGGGCATTCTTTACATACAGATTTCGAAAATAAATAAGGTGTTACAAAATTTTAATTTTGGGGGTCGGCGTTCCCTCAGATTTTTTTTTTCTTTTTTTTTTTTGCTTCACTATGTTGAGTAATGCATCTAAATTATGCTCCTCTAATGCTTTTTTCAAACACACATTTCCGTCCTAAAATAATCAAGTTTACTTTAATAATTTAGTCCGATTGAAATTTATCCTATTCTGCCTTAAATCAAAAAAATAAGATACACCTGCCTCCTGACATGACACTTTAAGGATGTGAGTCCCCCACACCTGCCTCCTGACATGACACTTTAAGAATGTGAGTCCCTCATACCTGCCTCCTAACGAGGCAGGTGGAAGGATCTGAGTTCCTCACACCTATATCCTGACAAGGCAGGTGCAAGCATATGAGTCCCTCACATCTGTCTCTTGACAAGGCAGAAACCTCCAGTAGAACTATTAAGAACTTAGTGAATATAAGTCACAATACCGTGGCAGGAACAATTAGCCAAAAACCTACAATTAGGAGAGAAACCTAATATCTTTTCGATCTATCATGAATAATTGTCCAGTTACAGCTGAGTTAAGAAAAGTAGAGAAGGCCTGAAAGCAAGACTATTGCTTTGAAGGTTTATCTAAAGTATAAGGACACAAGTGCAACTAATGTGACATTTTACTGTGGCAACGTTTCGCTCTCCAGGAGCTTTGTCAAGCCGTTACAAACAATACATGGACACAGCTTGACGGCTTGACAAAGCTCCTAGAGAGCGAAACGTTGCCACAATAAAATGTCACATTAGTTGCACTTGTATCCTTTTACTTTACATATTGTCGGTAATTCTACCAACATTATTACAAGGTTTATCTAAATTTCTCTCCACAGTTTTGACGTGACAATGGTTCACGGTGGATCGAAACCGCATCATAAGGTTTTATTCCTATTTGCTGTATTTTTGTGAATTTCACTAAAAACATTTTCCAGTAGTGTTCATGTAATTTTTTTAATTTTACTTAAGAGAGACAAAGTATGTCTGGACAACGTAGAGTTATTACTGCTAGTTTAAAATATAGAATAATTTATGTAAAAAAAAAAAAAAAAAAAAAAACTCCAACCGTAAAATAAGGACAAGTTGAACGAAGAATAAAGGTACAGAGTCTTTCCTAATTGTGAAAGTGTATTTTCACAATAACATTGTCGCTTAAAGTCAAGAACTTCATGGTGAGAAATCTTGCTCTTACGTCTACGTTACAAAACCTTATCAAACGCAAGCGAGTCATGATATTTTAAGCATTAGTTAGTCTGATGAAACCTTAAATCAACAAAGAAACAGCTTAATTTAAGCGAAAATTAAGTTAAAAGTCATCTTGGTGGACACATACCTTTGGTAGTGTTCAGTTGCCAGCCAGCCCAGTTGAAATAATCAGGACCCTGGTCCAGTTCATTAATTTCTACTATAGGCAACCACATATAATTGTAGCTCATGTTTGCGAAGACCGACTTCATCCAGTTCAACTCCGTCTCTGACCTCGGCACCAGCAGCTCTCCCCAGTTCCACTTACACAGATTACTGGCGTCATTCCATGCCTGATTAGTTACCCGCAGTGTTGAATTGTAGACCAATCTACCCAGTCCCTTTCGATAGCCCAGCCTCTGGTACATGTCTAAGGAAAGAAAACCTTGTTACATGACTGAGTAAAGAAAACCTTGTTACATGACTGAGTAAAGAAAACCTTGTTACATGACTGAGTAAAGAAAACCTTGTTACATGACTGAGTAAAGAAAACCTTGTTACATGACTGAGTAAAGAAAACCTTGTTACATGACTGAGTAAAGAAAACCTTGTTACATGACTGAGTAAAGGAAACCTTGTTACATGACTGAGTAAAGAAAACCTTGTTACATGACTGAGTCAAGAAAAAATTGTTACATGACTGAGTAAAGAAAAAATTGTTACATGACTGAGTAAAGAAAAAATTGTTACATGACTGAGTAAAGAAAAAATTGTTACATGACTGAGTAAAGAAAAAATTGTTACATGACTGAGTAAAGAAAAAATTGTTACATGACTGAGTAAAGAAAACCTTGTTACATGACTGAGAAAAAATCTTGTTACATGAATGAATAAAGAGGCCCTTGTTACATGACCGAGGGAGGAGACCTGATTGCTACACGACCGAGGGGAAGAAGACCTTGCTACACGACCGAGGGGAAGAAGACCTTGCTACACGACCGAGGGAAAGAAGGCCTTGCTACACGACCGAGGGGAAGAAGACCTTGCTACACGACCGAGGGAAAGAAGGCCTTGCTACACGACCGAGGGAAAGAAGGCCTTGCTACACGACCGAGGGAAAGAAGGCCTTGCTACACGACCGAGGGGAAGAAGACCTTGCTACACGACCGAGGGAAAGAAGGCCTTGCTACACGACCGAGGGAAAGAAGGCCTTGCTACACGACCGAGGGAAAGAAGGCCTTGCTACACGACCGAGGGGAAGAAGACCTTGCTACACGACCGAGGGAAAGAAGGCCTTGCTACACGACCGAGGGGAAGAAGACTTTGTTCCACGACCGAGGGGAAGAAGACCTTGCTACACGACCGAGGGAAAGAAGGCCTTGCTACACGACCGAGGGAAAGAAGGCCTTGCTACACGACCGAGGGGAAGAAGACCTTGCTACACGACCGAGGGAAAGAAGGCCTTGCTACACGACCGAGGGGAAGAAGACTTTGTTCCACGACCGAGGGGAAGAAGACCTTGCTACACGACCGAGAGAAAGAAGGCCTTGCTACACGACCGAGGGGAAGAAGACCTTGCTACACGACCGAGGGAAAGAAAGCCTTGCTACACGACCGAGGGGAAGAAGATCTTACTACACGACCGAGGGAAAGAAGGCCTTGCTACACGACCGAGGGGAAGAAGACCTTGCTACACGACCGAGGGGAAAGAAGCCTTGCTACACGACCGATGGGAAGAAGGCCTTGCTACACGACCGAGGGGAAGAAGGCCTCGCTACACGACCGAGGGGAAGAAGACCTTGCTACACGACCGAGGGGAAGAAGGCATTGCTACACGACCGAGGGGAAGAAGATATCGCTACACGACCGAGGGGAAGAAGGCCTTGCTACACGACCGAGGGGAAGAAGGCCTTGCTACACGACCGAGGGAAAGAAGACCTTGCTACACGACCGAGGGGAAGAAGGTCTTGCTACACGACCGAGGGGAAGAAGACCTTGCTACACGACCGAGGGGAAGAAGGCCTTGTTGCACGACCGAGGGGAAGAAGGCCTTGCTACACGACCGAGGGGAAGAAGGCCTTGCTACACGACCGAGTGGAAGAAGGCCTTGCTACACGACCGAGGGGAAGAAGACCTTGCTACACGACCGAGGGGAAGAAGACCTTGCTACACGACCGAGGGAAAGAAGGCCTTGCTACACGACCGAGGGGAAGAAGGCCTTGCTACACGACCGAGGGGAAGAAGGCCTTGCTACACGACCGAAGGGAAGAAGGCCTTGCTACACGACCGAGGGGAAGAAGGCCTTGTTGCACGACCGAGGGGAAGAAGACCTTGCTACACGACCGAGGGAAAGAAGGCCATGGTACACGACCGAGGGGAAAAAGGCCTTGCTACACGACCGGGGTGAAGAAGGCCTTGCTACACGACCGAGGGGAAGAAGGCCTTGTTGCACGACCGAGGGGAAGAAGGCCTTGCTACACGACCGAGGGGAAGAAGGCCTTGCTACACGACCGAGGGGAAGAAGGCCTTGCTACACGACCGATGGGAAGGCCTTGCTACACGACCGAGGGAAAGAAGACCTTGTTACACGACCGAGGGAAAGAAGGCCTTGCTACACGACCGAGGGGAAGAAGACCTTGCTACACGACCGAGGGGAAGAAGACTTTGCTACACGACCGAGGGGAAGAAGACCTTGCTAGACGACCGATGGGAAGAAGGCCTTGCTACACGACCGAGGGGAAGAAGACCTTGTTACACGACCGAGGGGAAGAAGGCCTTGCTACACGACCGAGGGGAAGAAGGCCTTGCTACACGACCGAGGGGAAGAAGGCCTTCCTACACGACCGAGGGGAAGAAGGCCTTGCTACACGACCGAGGGGAAGAAGACCTTGTTACACGACCGAGGGGAAGAAGGCCTTGCTACACGACCGAGGGGAAGAAGACCTTGCTACACGACCGAGGGGAAGAAGACTTTGCTACACGACCGAGGGGAAGAAGACCTTGCTACACGACCGATGGGAAGAAGGCCTTGCTACACGACCGAGGGGAAGAAGACCTTGTTACACGACCGAGGGGAAGAAGGCCTTGCTACACGACCGAGGGGAAGAAGACCTTGCTACACGACCGAGGGAAAGAAGGTCTTGCTACACGACCGAGGGGAAGAAGACCTTGTTGCACGACCGAGGGAAAGAAGGCCTTGCTACACGACCGAGGGGAAGAAGGCTTTGCTACACGACCGAGGGGAAGAAGGTCTTGCTACACGACCGAGGGAAAGAAGGTCTTGCTACACGACCGAGGGAAAGAAGGCCTTGCTACACGACCGAGTGGAAGAAGGCCTTGCTACACGACCGAGGGGAAGAAGGCCTTGCTACACGACCGAGGGGAAGAAGACCTTGCTACACGACCGAGTGGAAGAAGGCCTTGCTACACGACCGAGGGGAAGAAGGCCTTGCTACACGACCGAGGGGAAGAAGGCCTTGCTACACGACCGAGGGGAAGAAGGCTTTGCTACACGACCGAGTGGAAGGCCTTGCTACACGACCGAGGGGAAGAAGGCCTTGCTACACGACCGAGGGGAAGAAGACCTTGCTACACGACCGAGTGGAAGAAGGCCTTGCTACACGACCGAGGGGAAGAAGGCCTTGCTACACGACCGAGGGGAAGAAGGCCTTGCTACACGACCGAGGGGAAGAAGGCTTTGCTACACGACCGAGGGGAAGAAGGCCTTGCTACACGACCGAGGGAAAGAAGGCCTTGCTACACGACCGAGGGGAAGAAGACCTCGCTACACGACCGAGGGGAAGAAGGCCTTGCTACACGACCGAGGGGAAGAAGACCTTGCTACACTACCGAGGGAAGAAGATCTTGCTGCACGACCGAGGGGAAGAAGACCTTGCTAGACGACCGAGGGGAAGAAGGCCTTGCTACACGACATAGGGGAAAAAGACCTTGCTACACGACCGAGGGGAAGAATACCTTGCTCCACGACCGAGGGGAAGAAGACCTTGCTACACGACCGAGGGGAAGAAGACCTCGCTGCACGACCGAGGGGAAGAAGGAATTGCTACACGACCGAGGGGAAGAAGGCCTTGCTACACGACCGAGAGGAAGAAGGCCTTGCTACACGACCGAGGGGAAGAAGACCTCGCTACACGACCGAGTGGAAGAAGACCTCGCTACACGACCGAGTGGAAGAAGACCTTGCTACACGACCGAGGGGAAGAAGACCTCGCTGCACGACCGAGGGGAAGAAGGAATTGCTACACGACCGAGGGGAAGAAGGCCTTGCTACACGACCGAGAGGAAGAAGGCCTTGCTACACGACCGAGGGGAAGAAGACCTCGCTACACGACCGAGTGGAAGAAGACCTCGCTACACTACCGAGTGGAAGAAGACCTCGCTACACGACCGAGTGGAAGAAGACCTCGCTACACGACCGAGGGGAAGATACATAGTTGCTACATTATCTGAGAAATTAATAAAGAGATTAAGTTATTTTCTGTATTAACTTTGCTTCTGAATCGAGACTGATAATTAGTGAAGTATTGTATAGATGTGATGGATGAGCAGCAACACTGCCACACCCAGGCTTGTGTTGTTCCTTGGTGGAAGATGACCTCTGTGAGGCCACTTGGTGAAAGATGACCTCTGTGAGACCACTTGGTGGAAGATGGCCTCTGTGAGACCACTTGGTGGAAGATGACCTCTGTCAGACCACTTGTTGGAAGATGACTTCTGTGAGGCCACTTGGTGGAAGATGACCTCTGTGAGACCACTTGGTGGAAGATGACCTCTGTGAGGCCACTTGGTGAAAGATGACCTCTGTGAGACCACTTGGTGGAAGATGGCCTCTGTGAGACCACTTGGTGGAAGATGACCTCTGTCAGACCACTTGTTGGAAGATGACTTCTGTGAGGCCACTTGGTGGAAGATGACCTCTGTGAGACCACTTGGTGGAAGATGACCTCTGTGAGGCCACTTGGTGAAAGATGACCTCTGTGAGACCACTTGGTGGAAGATGGCCTCTGTGAGACCACTTGGTGGAAGATGACCTCTGTCAGACCACTTGTTGGAAGATGACTTCTGTGAGGCCACTTGGTGGAAGATGACCTCTGTGAGACCACTTGGTGGAAGATGACCTCTGTGAGACCACTTGGTGGAAGATGACCTTGTGAAGGCTTACTCAGCCCTGTAACAACTTCAGACAGTATTACCAAGGCTGGCTCCTCCTCAGGAAAATTAATGAATAGAAAAAGAAATAATAACAGACAAACATAAACACTTTATTATATAGAAAATATAAAATATAAAACACCTAAATATGAAATATTAATCCTACATTAAAGAAAATGAAAAATGAAAAATATAAATGGTAACTGAATTCAACGCTAATATAAAACTTGGGTGTCTGGTGTTGGTGACACTGCTTGTTGAATTAGTAGCCGTTGCCGATGATGGGGGGGGTCGCAGGTGTTGGTTACAACCCACTGGCTAGTTCTTCATAGTATAGCCTTGAGTATTCTATCCCGATGACAGGAAAGCAGGTTCTTTACCGCTGTAATGATGAGGGGTTACGTCCTGCAATTTCATACAGGTGCACAGGTAATTAAATCCAAAAAGAGGAAGTCTCAGGACGTTAGTCCATCTCCATCAGTTCTGCTCGTTGATTGGCAGGTGACCCTCTCTGTCATCCAAGCTGGAAAGATAGACAGGTTACCCACTGCTTAAGAAATCACTCTCCATGATAAGTACAATACCTAAAAGATGTGGTGATTATCACAACAGTCAACCTAGAGCAAGACTGAAAGGACTAAGTTTATTATTGGTCAAAAGTGAAGCTTTCAACCAATAAATCCACTAGAATACAAGGCAGGCATGTACTTACAGTAGTGCTGGGAGCTGTGAGTCTAGTGATTACTGTTTGGACCGGAGCCCCACACGTCACCTTTCGGGAGGGGGGAAGAAGGAGGGGAAGGGATAGCGGGAGCTAGACTGACCTTACCTTAACAAGCAGCCGGCAGTCAAACTATCACTTTCGGGGTGGGTGAAAAAAGGAGGGAATAGCGGGAACTTGACATACCCTACCTTAACAAGTAGCCGGCAATGAAACTATTGTTACTATATACTCCCTCTCTACTCTTATCTATTGAACTTTTCCCTCACACTCCCCCATACCAAGACTTATAGTCAAGGAGTATAAGAAGAATAGGCGAGGAAAAAGTTCTAACATGTGGAAGTCGCGTAAGGCAACAAATCTTCCAGTCAGAGAAATAATTGGATGAACCATTGTACATAGCCTTCACGACTACGACAACTACTACTACAACTACTACTACAACTAACCCATCTCTTTGGGAAGGACCTACTTCCACTGGGGAATCCCGCCTACCAGTGAATATGCCCTCGTCTGCTACACCTGACGTTACTATATAAGCGCCAGGATCCTTTCTTCTGCTTCAGAATCTCCACGACTATGGTGCTCTTCGCACCTACTCCTAGGTTGAGGGACTGATTACCTCATCTTCTGTACATAGTTCTACTGTCTTCAAGTTATGTCCTAGAATTTGTATTGATAAAGCCACTGGATGGCGAAACGTCTACAATAAAGATACCCAGATGTTGCACATGTGTCTTAATCTCATTTTGTCGGTATTGTATACCATTCGTACACAACTTGTCAGACACTGCAACATCATGGAATCTTAATTCTGAGGACATGTACATAGCCTTCACGACTACGACAACTACTACTACAACTACTACTACAACTAACCCATCTCTTTGGGAAGGACCTACTTCCACTGGGGAATCCCGCCTACCAGTGAATATGCCCTCGTCTGCTACACCTGACGTTACTATATAAGCGCCAGGATCCTTTCTTCTGCTTCAGAATCTCCACGACTATGGTGCTCTTCGCACCTACTCCTAGGTTGAGGGACTGATTACCTCATCTTCTGTACATAGTTCTACTGTCTTCAAGTTATGTCCTAGAATTTGTATTGATAAAGCCACTGGATGGCGAAACGTCTACAATAAAGATACCCAGATGTTGCACATGTGTCTTAATCTCATCATGAACCATTGATATACACAATATGGAACTTAAAAGCCTGGAGTGCCAATGTCCACCTCAAGAGGCGACTGTTGGTTTCCTTAAAAGTTTCTAGGTATATCAAAGGTTTGTGGTCCTTTTCTAAAATGAATTCTTTTCCCAGCAAATAAAATTTAAGTTTGGAGATACCCCACACAAGGGCCAAACATTCCTTTTCTATGGTGGAGTATCTCGTTTCAGCGGGAAGGAGTTTCCGGCTTAGGAAGCATACAGGGAAGGGAGTACCATCATGGTATTGTAGTTGCACCGCACCTAAGCCAGTATTGGAGGCATCAGTTCTTAAACAAAATGTTTTATTAATATCTGGAATCTTAAGTATAGGGTCTTTCGAAAAGATACTTTTAATCTCGTTAAACTTTTCCCGAGCTAAGTCAGAAAGTTCAAGAGGTTCCTTCACAGACTTTTTAAGGAAGTCGGATAAGATGCCTGTAAGATCAGTAAGGTTCGGGATAAACCATGCATAAAAATTTACAGAACCAAGAAAGCTACGCATGAGCTTCTTGGTTTTGGGGAATTTAAATTCTAATAAAGCTTTGATCTTACTGGGGAGAGGCTGCAGAGAGTTATTAGAAAGTATCAGTCCAAGATATCTAATCTTGTTATACCCAAGGAAGCATTTCTTCGGCTTGGCAGTGAGGCCATGTGAGCGTAACCTACGCAAAACTGATGTTAAAGTTTGGATATGTTCGCCCCACGTGGATGTCATTAAGTAAATGTTATCAAAATAAACTGAAACGTTTGGCATATTACCCAAGACCTTTCTCATCAGTCTCACGTAGGTAGCACAGGCAGTTACCAAACCGAAGGGCATAGTTCTATATTGCATCAGTCCTTGGTGTGTAGGAAAAGCGGTGTACTGCTTAGAAGAAGGATCTAACATTACTTGATGATATGCCTGCACAATATCAATCTCTGAAAAGAAGGAAGCGTCATAAAATTTGTGTAGATCGCTATCTATTAAGGGCATAGGCTCAGCATCCCACCGAGTTATAGCATTAAGGCCTCTGAAGTCAATAGCAAGTCTATATGAATTATTCTCCTTCTTAACCATGACTACTGGTGAACAATATGAAGATACTGAAGGTTCAATGATCTTTAGTTTTAATAATTTGTCTACCTCTCGGTCAAATGCATCCCTAAGGTGAACTGGAACTGGGTATAATTTTCGTTTGATAGGATTGTCCGTCACTAAGTCAATCTTATGGACGTCTTAAAGACGTCTGAAAAGTTACTCACACATTGAAGTAGTTCATATCTCTTATGGTCATCCAAAGATTCATTAATATTAATGTTGGTTGCGTCCAAGTGATCAAAAGTCACCAAGTCATGTAGTTCTTCATCATAGTCTAAGTTAGAGGTGTCAATTACGCACACCTTACATTCTTCAGTTGTCGTATCAAGTTCGTGTGGAAAAACTAAGTCAAAGTTATTAAGGCAGTTAACCGAATTTCTTCGGTAATATTTCTTAAGGATGTTGATAATATAAAGTTTAGGTTTCCCCTTGACTTCTATGAGGTAGTCAACATTCCCACAAATTTTTAATACTTTATATGGACCTTTCCATGCTACTAATAATTTATTTGACTTGATAGGCAAAAGTACAAGAACTTCATCTCCTACTTTAAAACTTCTCCTCTGACTTTTGGAATCAAAATAGGTTTTGTACTGGTCCATTGACAAGCTTAGGTTTTTCGAAACTATGTCAGAGGTCTCCTCAAGTTTGGATCTAAGGTCAAGGAGAAACTGGTAAGAAAACTGAACCTCAGCACTCATCTCCTCATTAGTCCATAAGTCATGAAGGATGGACAGTGGGCCTCTGGCCTGTCTACCATAGAGAACTTCCCTCATGGCAAACAAAGCACAGGGTAAGTAACGATGCCACTCCTTAGGTTTAAGGGAGCAAAGTTTCCTTAAAATGGACTTGAGAATCGAATGCTGGCACTCAATCCTCCCATTACAGCTGGGATGATAGGGTGTGGTGAAGAGAGGCTTCACTCCCAGAAGTTGGTAGAGATGTTGCGTTAAGTCAGATGTGAATTGTGTCCCACGGTCAGACAAAATTTCTCTAGGGATGCCCACTCTGGAGAAGATGGACAAAAGGGCTTCAGCCACCTCTGTAGTAGTTATGGTCTTTAAGGGTATGGCTTCAGGGAAACTCGAAGCATAATCAACTAATGTTAATATATATCTATGTCCCCCAGATGACAGTGGAGATAAAGGACCAACGATGTCAATAGCTACTCTTTCAAAAGATACCGTAAAGACTGGCATTTTGACCATAGGTACTCGCCTGGTACCTCGGGAGGATGACAGTTGGCAAACTTTACACGATCTACAATAGGTAGTGATATCTGAGGACATTTCTGGCCAAAAATAGATTTCCCTAATTTTATTTAAGGTTTTACGTTGCGAGAAATGTCCGGCCACTGGCAGGTCATGAGCCATTTTAAGAACAGTCTCTCTGCATTGACTTGAAACAACTAAGATGGAATAGTCAATCTCATCTGAATTTAATTTGAATACTGACTTGTACAAGATTTTTTTTTTATTATTATCACACTGGCCGATTCCCACCAAGGCAGGGTGGCCCGAAAAAGAAAAACTTTCACCATCATTCACTCCATCACTGTCTTGCCAGAAGGGTGCTTTACACTACAGTTTTTAAACTGCAACATTAATACCCCTCCTTCAGAGTGCAGGCACTGTACTTCCCATCTCCAGGACTCAAGTCCGGTCTGCCGGTTTCCCTGAACCCCTTCATAAATGTTACTTTGCTCACACTCCAACAGCACGTCAAGTATTAAAAACCATTCGTCTCCATTCACTCCTATCAAACACGCTCACGCACGCCTGCTGGAAGTCCAAGCCCCTCCCACACAAAACCTCCTTTACCCCCTCCCTCCAACCTTTCCTAGGCCGACCCCTACCCCGCCTTCCTTCCACTACAGACTGATACACTCTTGAAGTCATTCTGTTTCGCTCCATTCTCTCTACATGTCCGAACCACCTCAACAACCCTTCCTCAGCCCTCTGGACAACAGTTTTGGTAATCCCGCACCTCCTCCTAACTTCCAAACTACGAATTCTCTGCATTATATTCACACCACACATTGCCCTCAGACATGACATCTCCACTGCCTCCAGCCTTCTCCTCGCTGCAACATTCATCACCCATGCTTCACACCCATATAAGAGTGTTGGTAAAACTATACTCTCATACATTCCCCTCTTTGCCTCCAAGGACAAAGTTCTTTGTCTCCACAGACTCCTAAGTGCACCACTCACCCTTTTCCCCTCATCAATTCTATGATTCACCTCATCCTTCATAGACCCATCCGCTGACACGTCCACTCCCAAATATCTGAATACATTCACCTCCTCCATACTCTCTCCCTCCAATCTGATATCCAATCTTTCATCACCTAATATTTTTGTTATCCTCATAACCTTACTCTTTCCTGTATTCACTTTTAATTTTCTTCTCTTGCACACCCTACCAAATTCATCCACCAATCTCTGCAACTTCTCTTCAGAATCTCCCAAGAGCACAGTGTCATCAGCAAAGAGCAACTGTGACAACTCCCACTTTATGTGTGATTCTTTATCTTTTAACTCCACGCCTCTTGTCAAGACCCTCGCATTTACTTCTCTTACAACCCCATCTATAAATATATTAAACAACCACGGTGACATCACACATCCTTGTCTAAGGCCTACTTTTACTGGGAAATAATTTCCCTCTTTCCTATGTACTCTAACTTGAGCCTCACTATCCTCGTAAAAACTCTTCGCTGCTTTCAGTAACCTACCTCCTACACCATACACCTGCAACATCTGCCACATTGCCCCCCTATCCACCCTGTCATACGCCTTTTCCAAATCCATAAATGCCACAAAGACCTCTTTAGCCTTATCTAAATACTGTTCACTTATATGTTTCACTGTAAACACCTGGTCCACACACCCCCTACCTTTCCTAAAGCCTCCTTGTTCATCTGCTATCCTATTCTCCGTCTTACTTTTAATTCTTTCAATAATAACTCTACCATACACTTTACCAGGTATACTCAACAGACTTATCCCCCTATAATTTTTGCACTCTCTTTTGTCCCCTTTGCCTTTATACAAAGGAATTATGCATGCTCTCTGCCAATCCCTAGGTACCTTACCCTCTTCCATACATTTATTAAATAATTGCACCAACCACTCCAAAACTATATCCCCACCTGCTTTTAACATTTCTATCTTTATCCCATCAATCCCGGCTGCCTTACCCCCTTTCATTTTACCTACTGCCTCACGAACTTTCCCCACACTCACAACTGGCTCTTCCTCACTCCTACAAGATGTTATTCCTCCTTGCCCTATACACGAAATCACAGCTTCCCTATCTTCATCAACATTTAACAATTCCTCAAAATATTCCCTCCATCTTCCCAATACCTCTAACTCTCCATTTAATAACTCTCCTCTCCTATTTTTAACTGACAAATCCATTTGTTCTCTAGGCTTCCTTAACTTGTTAATCTCACTCCAAAACTTTTTCTTATTTTCAACAAAATTTGTTGATAACATCTCACCCACTCTCTCATTTGCTCTCTTTTTACATTGCTTCACCACTCTCTTAACCTCTCTCTTTTTCTCCATATACTCTTCCCTCCTTGCATTACTTCTACTTTGTAAAAACTTCTCATATGCTAACTTTTTCTCCCTTACTACTCTCTTTACATCATCATTCCAACAATCGCTCCTCTTCCCTCCCGCACCCACTTTCCTGTAACCACAAACTTCTGCTGAACACTCTAACACTACATTTTTAAACCTACCTCATACCTCTTCGACCCCATTGCCTATGCTCTCATTAGCCCATCTATCCTCCAATAGCTGTTTATATCTTTCCCTAACTGCCTCCTCTTTTAGTTTATAAACCTTCACCTCTCTCTTCCCTGATGCTTCTATTCTCCTTGTATCCCATCTACCTTTTACTCTCAGTGTAGCTACAACTAGAAAGTGATCTGATATATCTGTGGCCCCTCTATAAACATGTACATCCTGAAGTCTACTCAACAGTCTTTTATCTACCAATACATAATCCAACAAACTACTGTCATTTCGCCCTACATCATATCTTGTATACTTATTTATCCTCTTTTTCTTAAAATATGTATTACCTATAACTAAACCCCTTTCTATACAAAGTTCAATCAAAGGGCTCCCATTATCATTTACACCTGGCACCCCAAACTTACCTACCACACCCTCTCTAAAAGTTTCTCCTACTTTAGCATTCAAGTCCCCTACCACAATTACTCTCTCACTTGGTTCAAAGGCTCCTATACATTCACTTAACATCTCCCAAAATCTCTCTCTCTCTCTCCTCTGCATTCCTCTCTTCTCCAGGTGCATACACGCTTATTATGACCCACTTCTCGCATCCAACCTTTACTTTAATCCACATAATTCTTGCATTTACACATTCATATTCTCTTTTCTCCTTCCATAACTGATCATTCAACATTACTGCTACCCCTTCCTTTGTTCTAACTCTCTCAGATACTCCAGATTTAATCCCATTTATTTCCCCCCACCGATACTCCCCTACCCCCTTCAGCTTTGTGTCGCTTAGGGCCAGGACATCCAACTTCTTTTCATTCATAACATCAGCAATCATCTGTTTCTTGTCATCTGCACTACATCCACGCACATTCAAGCATCCCAGTTTTATAAAGTTTTTCTTCTTCTCTTTTTTAGTAAATGTCTACAGGAGAAGGGGTTACTAGCCCATTACTCTCGGCATTTTTTGTACAAGATACCTTTTATATATTCAAATTTATATGAAAAGTTTTTCCTTTGGATAACTTGATTTTGTTTAGCGGCATTATGGCAATTCTGAAGAGAAGGGCAATTACGTTGGAAATTGACAAAGGAGTCCTTCGATATATCTAAAGGCTTAAAGTCAGGGAAAATCAAAGGATGGACAGTAGGAGAAACCTGGGCTTTGGTCTGAGCCCTAGTCAAGACATTTATGGTATCGGAGGTGATATCTTCACTTTCATCTAACAAGTGAACCGGTGATCCTACTACCTCGGTTTCGAGAGTAGCATCACTGTTTTTTTAATCCCACATGAATCTCACGAGACATTGTCTCATCTGAACTTTCGAGGGGCTTCTCTGACTCTACAGGAAGAGGATCTGAAACACTTATGTCCACCTTTGGTGATGAAAGGTCAACCTCAGAAGGAAGAATGGCACCTTTTACATTACCTATTAGTACGGAGCAAGAAGTGATGGGAGCTAGTACGGCTTCAGACCAACCTGTGAACCAATTAGACCTAATGTAACAACGGATGGTAGGAAAAGTGTCCATACGGCCCAAGTAGTCTGAAAGTATAGCAGAGGAATGAGTTTCTTTAAGGTTAGGGAACAGCTTATCAGAAATGACAATACATGTGCATCCAGTGTCTCGTAAAATGGTAGATACATTAAGTCCATTAATTGTTCCTGAACAGAAGGGTGCTTGGTCATTACAGTCTTTCAAACATCTTCCAACTTTTTGGACCTTCTTAGAAGGACAATCTGGACGTTTATGTCCCTTAAC
Source organism: Cherax quadricarinatus (assembly GCF_038502225.1). NCBI lineage: Eukaryota > Metazoa > Arthropoda > Malacostraca > Decapoda > Parastacidae > Cherax > Cherax quadricarinatus. The sequence goes on from NC_091307.1 coordinate 35,149,245, forward strand.
ACCACACAAATGACAAACAGGAATAAAAGAAGTCATTTTTACTTTCCACTAGAGGCTTTGATTTCTTAAGGTCTGATGAACCCTTGCCCTTAGGGTTCGATCCCTTTAGGTCTTTATAGGAATTGTGAGCCTCAGCATACAGGTCAGCAGCCTCAGCAACTTCCTCAGCTTTAATCAAGTTACGTTCTCTAATGAATGTTCGTATCTGGTGAGGAAGAGCTGTCAGGAACTGGTCAGCAACCATGAAGTCTCTAAGAGATTCATAACTGTGATCAATTCCTGAACTCTCTATCCAAAAGTCGAACAAACGAAAGAGTGTTACCTGTAACTGCTGAAAGTTCTGGCCCTGCTGTAAGGTGGCATACCTGAAATCTTTCCTGGAAGAATTAGTGGTTTTTTGGTATGCTTTAAGGATTGCCTTCTTCAGTAGGTTATAATTACATATAATATCCTGCGACAAAGTTGCATAGATATTCAAAGCTGTACCAGAAAATAACATTCCTAACCTGGTAACCCAGGTGTCAGCAGGCCATTCACAGAGGGTAGCGGTATTTTCAAACCTGATAATGTATGAAGTTATGTCTTCCCCCTCTGTGATGGGAGGTAAATTAGGTGTTGGAATATGTGCACTAGCTGCATGATGTTCAATTACTTCTTCCTCTAATTGTTGTTGTGTAAGAGTTAACTTTCTATTTTCTAATTCAAGGCAAGATTTTTCGAGCTCGCGATCCTTTTCTCTCTCTATTAACTCAAGTTCTCTAGCTTTTTCTTCAACTTCTCTATCCTTTGCTCTTTCCTCAAGTTCTCTTATTTTAGCCTGTTCCTCACGTATTTTAGCCCGTTTCTCACGTACTCTAGCTCTTTCTTCACGATCAAGTCTATTACGCTCCTTTTTGTCTTCTCTCTCTCTTTCTAACTGTCTTTCTTGGATTTCTCTCTCAATTCTCTCTCTCTCCTTTTTCTCCTGTCTTTCAAGGTTCTCTTTCTCCTTTTTCTCCTGTCTTTCAAGGTTCTCTTTCTCCTTTTTCTCTTCTCTTTCCCTTTCTAACTGTCTCTCTCCTCTCTCAATTCTCTCTCTTTCAAGTCTTTCCTGGATCTTAGCACTAATGAAAGATTAAATTTTTCCCTGTTATTCCTAACTTACTTCCAGCATTCATCCAAAACTGGTATTCCTCCATATTTGCAAGAATAACTTAAACTATCAGGGGAAATGAAACAGGTATTAAAGAAAACGGAGGGTTCAATTCCTGCTCCGCTCAAACTGTAAATAAACCAGAGGGCTCGATCCGTGCTTCAATTAAACAATATGTATTAATTAAAACGAAGGGTTCTATGCCGGCTCCGAGCAAACAGTAAGTAGAATGGGGTCACTTGACCATCCAATCTTCTCACCAACAAATCAAGAGTGTCCTATGACAGTTCCCTTGATATAATAAAGAGCTCAATGAAACAAATTGTCACTGGAAAATCTCGGGTCATTAGAGTCTAATCCTCCAAAGTGTTTCAAGCTCACACAAAAATAGATGGCAGAATTAACTTGTATTCCTGCCTTGACTTGACTTACAATAAATTGAGACCATAACAATCACCAAATCTTTTAAATCCCTGTACTGTAGTCCTACCATAGAGAATGATTACTCATGGCTGGTGGTAACCGTCTGTGGTATGCGGCGTTTAAGTTCCAATGGTAGATTCGAGATGGAGTTGAATCTTGATTCAGTAGAGTTGATCCTGGCAAGGTCGCCACTTGTGAAGGCTTACTCAGCTCTGTAACAACTTCAGACAGTATTACCAGTATTAATAAATAGAAAAAGAAATAATAACAGACAAACATAAACACTTTATTATATAGAAAATATAAAATATAAAACACTAAAATATGAAATATTAATCCTACATTAAAGAAAATGAAAAATGAAAAATATAAATGATAACTGAATTCAACGCTAACATAAAACTTGGGTGTCTGGTGTTGGTGACACTGCTTGTTGAAATCGTAGCCGTTGCCGATGATGGGGGGGAGGGTCGAAGGTGTTGGTTACAACCCACTGGCTAGTTCTTCACAGTATAGCCTTGAGTATTCTATCCCGATGACAGGAAAGCAGGTTCTTTACCGCTGTAATGATGAGGGGGTTACGTCCTGCAATTTCATACAGGTGCACAGGTAATTAAATCCAAAAAGAGGAAGTCTCAGGACGTTAGTCCATCTCCATCAGTTCTGCTCGTTGATTGGCAGGTGACCCTCTCTGTCATCCAAGCTGGAAAGATAGACAGGTTACCCACTGCTTAAGAAATCACTCTCCATGATAAGTACAATACCTAAAAGATGTGGTGATTATCACAACAGTCAACCTAGAGCAAGACTGAAAGGACTAAGTTTATTATTGGTCAAAAGTGAAGCTTTCAACCAATAAATCCACTAGAATACAAGGCAGGCATGTACTTACAGTAGTGCTGGGAGCTGTGAGTCTAGTGATTACTGTTTGGACCGGAGCCCCACACGTCACCTTTCGGGGGGGGGGAAGAAGGAGGGGAAGGGATAGCGGGAGCTAGACTGACCCTACCTTAACAAGCAGTCAGCAGTCCTATCACTTTCGGGGTGGGGGAAAAAAGGCGGGAATAGCGGGAGCTTGACTTACCCTACCTTAACAAGTAGCCAGCAATGAAACTATTGTTACTATATACTCCCTCTCTACTCCTATCTATTGAACTTTTCCCTCACAGACCTCTGTGAGACCACTTGGTGGAATATGACCACTGTGAGGCCACTTGTTGGAAGATAACCTCTGTGAGGCCACTTGCTGGAAGATGACCTCTGTGAGGCCACTTGGTGGAATATGACCTCTGTGAGGCCATTTGGTGGAAGATGACCACTGTGAAATCACTTAAGAGCGTAATACACAGTGGTATAATGTATATCACAGTGGTACCGTAGTGTATAGATAAGACACCAAAATAAATGTTATGATGGAAATTAAGAGGGAGGTGATAGGTCTAATAGACAGTTAAGTGGTATTGTAAACAGCAGCAGTAGCCAAGATCCTACCACACAGGTCAGCTCGTATTAGTACTCTTCCTAAACCTGCTAGTCTACCTGACCTAGAGTCCAGTCATACCATTGAGTAAAAATTTCTACTGAATTACATAAAAGTACACAATCTTGAGGAATAGTGAAAGTGTAGAGTTGTGAGTGAAGGCAGCGACACAACAACAGTGTAGAGTTGTGAGTGAAGGCAGCAACACAACAACAGTGTAGAGTTGTGAGTGAAGGCAGCAACACAACAACAGTGTAGAGTTGTGAGTGAAGGCAGCAACACAACAACAGTGTAGAGTTGTGAGTGAAGGCAGCAACACAACAACAGTGTAGAGTTGTGAGTGAAGGCAGCGACACAACAACAGTGTAGAGTTGTGAGTGAAGGCAGCGACACAACAACAGTGTAGAGTTGTGAGTGAAGGCAGCGACACAACAACAGTGTAGAGTTGTGAGTGAAGGCAGTGTGAGGGAAAAGTTCAATAGATAGGAGTAGCAATATAGTAACAATAGTTTCATTGCCGGCTACTAGTTAAGGTAGGGTAATTCAAGCTCTCGTTTTCCCCGCCTTTTTTCCCCCTCCCTGAAAGTGATAGTTTGACTGCCGGCAGCTTGTTAAGGTAGGGTCAGTCTAGCTCCTGCTATCCCCTCCCCTCCCTCTTCCCCCCCCCCCGAGAGGTGACGTGTGGGGCTCCGGTCCAAACAGTATATCACTCGACTCACAGCTACTGTAAGTACATGCCTGCCTTATATTCTAGTGGATTTATTGGTTGAAAGCTTCACTTTTGACAAATAATAAACTTAATCCTTTCAGTCTTGCTCTAGGTTGACTGTTGTAATAATCACCACATCTTTTGGGTATTGTATTTGCCATGGAGAGTGATTTTTAAGCAGTGGGTAACCTGTCTATCTTTTCAGCTTGGATGACAGAGAGGGTCACCTGTCAATCAACGAGAAAAACGGATGGAGAAGGACTAACGTCCAGAGACTTCCCCATTTTGGATTGAATTACCGGTGCACCTGTATGAAACTGCTGGACGTAACCCCACATCATTGCAGCGGTAAAGAACCTGCTTTCCTGTCATCGGGATACTACTCTAGGCTCTATCTACTGTGAAGAACTAGCCAGTGGGTCGTAACCAACACCTGCGACCCCCCCTCCATCATCAGCAACGGCTACGATTTCAACAACAGTGTCACCAACACCAGACACCCCTATCTACATTAGCGTTGAATTCAGTTATTTATATTTTTCATTTTTCATTTTCTTTAATGTAGGATTAATATTTCATATTTAAGTGTTTTACATTTTATATTTTCTATATAATAGTGTTTATGTTTGTCTGTTATTTCTTTTTCTATTCATTAATTTTCCTGAGGAGGAGCCAGCCTTGGTAATACTGTCTGAAGTTGTTACAGGGCTGAGTAAGCCTTCACAGACAGCAACACAGCAACAGTGTAGAGTTGTGAGTGAAGGCAGCAACAGTGTAGAGTTGTGAGTGAAGGCAGCAACACAAGACCATTTATGATCCAGAAACCACTTCACCAGTGTTGCCACAGGTAATAACAGTAACAAAATGGTATTTAGTTTGGTGAAGTGACGAAAATTAGAAAATTCTTCTTTTATTGAAATACGAGTACAGTTACTTATGGTCGCAATATACACAACGGAAGGCAAATATTCTTGCAGTAATCTTCACTAGTTGTCCTACCATAGCCAACGTTAGTGATAAAATAGCATTTAATGCGACGGAGGTAGAGATCTAGAGTTAAACAGTGATGTGTAAGTGCCCAAAACTTCAGGCTGGAATAAAGAGTGTCAGAGGTACCGACCGTTCATAGTAGCAGCTGCCAGTAGTCACAGGTTTCTCCAACACGCAAGTTATACTTCTTGTATCAAACTGAACACATATTACTGTTAAATAATATTCCAATAGTCCTTTCACGAGTTAGTCCAAAATCCCACACCGGATAAGTTAAAAAATAAGTGATCTACTGAATGGATACAGCCAAAAATAAAAGAATCAATGACCAAATTCAAAAGTTGCCCTTAACACCAACCGGATTCATAAAAAAAGGTATCTTCTGACCGGATTCATAAGTTGACGTGGTTTTAGGCGCCATTACCAAAGACCAAACAGTTACTGCTAACAGCAGTAAGTTTGTCTTACGTCAAACTAAAGTATATATACCAATATATATATGACTATATATGTGTATCTAAAATCTTTAGTATAATAAGCCTATCGTAGCCAGCCTAACCAGAAGAACTATTAAAGACAACTAAATACTTCTAGTAGTTGTTGTTATAGGCCTAATTACAGCTGACAGTCTGCCTTCCAGACTCCCAGGTGCAGCTCACTGCCCTCTATTGTTTACAACTATTGCTTTACTTGTAATTTTAAACACCAAATTTTACTATCTTACTGTTTCCAGATTTGTTGAATCCCATTATTACTGTCATACATTTTTGTATTAAATAAGCTTCCAACTTTACATTTAAAATTTTTTGGTCAAAATTATTTTTACTTTTATTATTTTTATTATTCCTTCCCCTTACTTTCAATTAGTATTTTTTTTAATTTTAAGCTTTGTATATTTATTGCTCTTTCATTTCTTAGATCTTTGATATTTATACTTTTTACTGCCTTTTGTGAGCTCTTTATATTAGTTCCATTGTAATATTAAGTCCTAACTCCGTGCAATATTTTTATACAAGTTGTCTAAGTCAATATATCAGTCCTTCTTATTAGTTAATAGTGCATGTTACAATTACTAGTACATACATTCTTCATTAGACATATGAATGTTAACATCGATCCTGATATCAACCTCTTATTAAATGGCATAAACAATCCTAACAATAATTGCCTTTACTACACTGCTAGTCAAGCCAAGACATTACTCAGTACCAACAATAATATAACAGTATTCAATTATAATGTTAGGTCATTGAGTAAACACTTTGATGACCTCCTAGCATTACTCAGTTCTCTATGTACCAGTATGTCAATCAAAACTCTCACTGAAACCTGGCTTAAACGTGACGTTGCAAGCATCTTTGCTATTCCTGGTTACACAGCCATACACAACTGTAGGTCCGACCAAATAGGAGATGGCACAGCAATCTACTGCTCTGATGAACTTGAATGCATCAAATCTACCTGCACCAAGGATGAAAACGGTGAATATACATTTGCAAAATTTAAGTCCAAAAATCTACTTACAAGTGAGTTCAACATTAACTTCATCCATGAACACAACCCACAAGTAATTGAATTCACTTACACTATGAGCAACTGCTAACTCCTACCATCTATAACCAAACCAACAAGAATTACCGAGACAAGTGCCTCACTACTTGACAATATCTGGACTAACACTTTACCCCCACTAAGAGCCGGCATTATCACAGATAACTCCACCTTTCTCATAACAAACTTATGTAAACTCCCACAGGACACAAGATCTCTTTCCGACTACCCCTCAAGGAAGGTTCCTTGATGTTGGTGAGGGGCTCTTGATTTAGGGAATTGGATCTGTGCTCCAGTTCCCCGAATTAAGCCTGAATGCCTTCCACATCCCCCCCCCAGGCGCTGTATAATCCTCCGGGTTTAGCGCTTCCCCCTTGATTATAGTAATAATAATAATCTTTCCGACTACATGACGAAACATCAGTAAATACTTTTATTTCGGCATTAATTAATATTGACTGGCAAAGTGAGCTAGCACCCGAGCCTCGATATTCACGAATGTGTAAAAAGTATTTTGCAAAAAAAAAAAAAACTCTATAACAGACATTGTCCAATAAAAACAAAACAGATCACAGCCAAGAGACTAAACAGCCCCTGACTTACAAACAGCATCCTAAGTTCCATTGACAAATCTAATACGATGGTCAAAAAAAATGTATTACGAAAGCAGATTTTATGACATAAAAGGGGATATGAAAAAGACGTCGAAACCCCCTCTCTAAAATTATAGGAATAGCAAACTGCATCGAAAAAAACGTGATTAACCTAATGAACCTCTCATCCCACCGACGGATACTGCCAACAAATTAAATGTCTTTTTCTCCACTGTAGGAACAACACTAGCAAGCAAAATCCCAAACTCAAACACAACCAAAAAACTACCTCACTGGTAACTACCCAAATACTCTTCTCCTAACCTCAACAAACCCTACTGAAATCTCACTCATCATCAAAACACTAAAAAACAAGGCAGGAGACCTAAATAGCTTACCACCATTTATATATAAAAAAGCTTCTCATTTGTAGTCACTCATTATTGTAACACTTTTTAACAGCTCCAATGACTCTTCAACCTTCCCAGCCCTACTCAAGACAGCAACGGTTACATCAGTCCACACAGGAGGTGATCCTACTGATTTAAATAACTATAGACTTATATCAAACTTACCCCTTCTATCTAAAATCTTCGAAAAAATAATATACAAGCAAGTTTACTCCTACTTAACCCCTGTCAGTTTGGATTTAGGCCAAGCAAAAGCACAAATGATGCAATTATACATATGCTCGAGCTTCTATATACGGCGCAGAAAAAAAAGGAAATTCCACTGGGCCTCTTCATAGACCTAGGGAAAGCATTTGATACAGTTGACCACGATCTCTTGCACCTAAAACTTGAACATTACGGGGCCAGAGGACACTCACTCGATTACCTAAAATCATATCTTAGCAATGGAAGCCAGTATTTATATACAAATGGTGTTGCCTCCACCACACAACCTGTTCTAGTTGGAGTCCCCCAGGGCAGTGTCCTTGGACAATTACTCTTTCTCATTTACATCAATGACCTCCCTAATGCCTTCAAACTACTTAAACTTCTTTTTGCAGATGACACTACCTATATCTTCTCTCACCCAAACCAAACCATACTTAGAAGCACTGTAAATGATGAGCTGCTAGAAATATCCACTTGGATGGCGGTCAACAAACTTACTCTCAATATCGACAAAACCTACTTCATACTGTTGGGAAACAGAGCTGCAAATATTCAGCTAAAAATATCGATAAATGGTTCCTCCATTTCAAGACACTGACTGAAAATTTCTAGGGCTCTGCCTTAACAGCTGTCCTAAATTTCAGACCCACATACAGCATATTTCCCAAAAAAAATCTCCAAAACAGTAGGTATCCTCTCTAAGATACAGTACTATGTACCCCAAACGGCACTTCTTGCTCTTTACCACTCTCTTATCTACCCTTACCTCACCTATGGTATTTGTGCATGGGGTTCAACCACAGCAAATTACCTTAAACCTTTAATTAAACAACAGGAAGCTGCTGTGAGAATGATTATAAACTCCTACGCCAGGCAACACACCCCACCGCTATTTAAGAGCTTGAACCTGTTTATCATGCAAAATATCCACTTATATGATTGTGCCTGCTACATACACAGAACATTATTCTCCAATATAAAACCCTCTCAAACTCCTTCTTCAGAACTACAACAGAACGCACTTACATAACACAAGACACAAAACACTTTTTGATATCCCTCGTGTCCATCTCTCGCTATGTAAAAATGCTATGCTCATAAAGGGCCCTAAGATCTGGAATTCATTGCCTGAAGATACAAAAGGGCCCCAGCTGCCTGCACACCAATTCGAGGCTCTACTTAGCTATCACCTCATCTCCCAAAATTAAAAACACAAACACTATATATTATCGCCACAATCAACTCAAAAATTGCCAAATTTTATAAGATTATTTCAAAACTAAAATGGTCTCAATCTCATTATGTATAATGTGCTAAAATATAATACTGTAACTTGTTATTCAACTACTTGCTAATTTAATTACTGCTAAATCACTACTACCTCTGTTGATATATAAATACAATTGTCAATTCGAACCAACTATAATACATATGTCTAGTATTAAGTAGTCTGTAAAGCATTAGGTTTAGTCTGCCCGAAATGCCTCGCCATAATAGTGGCTTTCTTTGCACTTAGCAGTAAATCAATATTGTAATTACACATTATAAACTAAGCAAAGAAATAAACTCCTTAATCCTTAGCTAAAGATTAGCTAGTCAGGAGAGTTGTAAAGTGTTGTAAATGACCACTACGAAAATCTGTGTAGTCTGCAGAAAGGGTAACGGACAAAGTCTTGCCTGGATTGCTGGCAATCTCTGTGGTAAATGGTCCCATGGGTTGTGCAGGAAAGTTAAACCACTTTCCACGTTTGAGATAAAATCAGAGAAATGTTTCTGGGTCTGCCCAAACGAGATACACCTGTATGATGAAATTACATCTATATTAAAAGACATGAGCACTTATAAAATATCCTTCTTGAAAGAGAAGTCAGCCTGGTATGACAGCTGGGAAAATAAAATGGGTGGGTTGGATGGGGCTGTCTTGGAAGACAGTGCTCCTGAGGGTGCTAGTGTTGTCCTGGAGGACAGTGCAAAAAAAGGAGATAGTGGCCCTGGTCATGAAACAGGTAAAAACAATGCTATTCAGTTTACAGAGGTACAAAATAGCAATACTGCTGGAGATGGAACAAAAGAGGATGATGCCTCAGGGAATAGTGTTGACACACCAGCAGCGAATGCAACTACAAAAAAAATCCTAGCATAGAAAATTCCAATCTGTGCATATTCTATAACTTGGGTATCTGCAGGCATGGTATATCTGATAAAACAAGTGGGACGTGCACCTTTGATCATCCCAAAAAATACCGCACCCATACGATAATAGGAGGGTGTAACTTCCCTTCCTGTAACTTATTTCACCCCTAAATGTCTCACTTTTCACTCCATGAAAGGGTACAAGAAGACATAGACCAGCCAGACTATGGGAAACAAAGAGGGGAGCCATAACCCTTCCAGCAAAATTGTTTTTTTTAGTTTCAGGAAAGAAAAAAGACTGGCAAAAAATGACAGACATCTTATACCAACTGAAAACATTTCTGGAGCAGACACAGTCATTGGCCTCCACTCCAGAACAACAGATATTAGAGCCAGTAAATAAAATCCCTATAAATTCCATCAGTATAACATTTGTCTTTGCAAACATGCAGGGTCTTAAGATGTCAACAAGAACAAAATTCCTAACATCAAGGGACTGCTCACGGAGTCAAATGCAATGTTTGCAGCATTCACAGAGACCCGCATAAAGGATCATTTTGACAACGAAATATGGATCCCAGGTTACAACCTATTCAGATGCGACAGACTAAAAAGACAACAAGGGAGGGTTGGCCTGTACGTCATAGAGTCGCTCATTTGCTCAGAACTACTAAACACCTCAAATGATGCAGTTGAAGTTTTGGCGATAAAGATTGAAAACCAAAACTTTGTCATTGTCGTTGTATACTAGCCTCCAGATGCAGCTTCCCAGCAGTTCTGGGAGCACCTGTTAAAAATTGACCAGTCTAGAAAATTTCCCAACTCCTCGCCCAAACATCTTGCTGCTGGGAGATTTCAACTTGAGACACCTAAAATGGAGGAGTGTAGCAAATAATATTTTAGCAGAGATCACCCCAGGAGGCAGCTCAGATGAAAATTCACACACACACACGAGCTATTAAATCTCTGCACCAAATTCACTTAAACCAGCAAATATTAGAGCCTACAAGACTAGAAAATACGCTGGACCTCCTCCTCACTAACAACGACGATCTGATACGTAATATAACCGTATGAAAGACAATGCACTCAGATCACATCATAATAGAGGTACAGACATATATGCACAGGGCTCCTGACCAGCAAAATGTGATCAGTCATGAGAGTGTCTTCACAAAATTCAATTTCAATAATAAAAGGATACATTGGGAAAAAGTCAACCATGTCCTAAATGAAACAACTGGAAAGATATCCTAAAAACACGGATCCGTACCTTTGCCTAGAAAAAATAAACTCTGTGGTTCTTGAGATCTGCTCAAGGCACATTCCATTAAGAAAAAGAAAGAGAAGATGTACGTAAACTAGAAAGAGAGAGACACTTCCTATACAGATGAAGGCGAAGAGTCACAGAGCTACTGAGAGGGGCAAATATATCTGAAATACGAAGGGAGGCACTGATCAATGAAATTGCAAATATCGAACTTAAGGTGAAGGAATCTTACAGGAGACAAGACTCGCAGGAAGAATTAAAAGCCATAAAGGAAAATTAAAAAAAATACTTCTTCTCTTATGCCAAATCTAAGGAAAAAACAACATACAGTATTTGGCCCCTGAGATACTAAAATCCCAGCACGACTCAGTGTTCAGTGAGCCGCTGCGCAGACTAAGGGTCGACAATCCAAATGAATTCTATATGAACGAGACGCATAATTTGGTCAACTCAAAAATAAATGACATGCCCATGTACTCTCTCCCAGGCCCAGACACATGGAACTCCATGTTCATCAAAAACTTCAAGAAGCCCCTGTTGCGTGCCTTCAGCATTCTGTGAAGGGAGAGCATGGACACAGGGGTCATCCCACAGTCACTAAAAACAACAGACATAGTCCCACTCTACAAAGGTGGCAGTAAAGCCGTTGTAAAGAACTACAGACCGATAATACTAACATCCAATATCATTAAAAATCCTTTCAAGGGTTCTAAGAAACAAGATCGCCAACCACCTAGATACCCATCAGTCACACAACCCAGGCAACATTCAATTCAATTCAATTCAGTTCAAGTTTATTCTCTATAATGGTTACAATGTGGGATTTACAAGTTTTGGGTATTGTGTGGTTTACATGTTATAAAATACTAATTACAGAGGGGGCCACTAGGACACCTAGCATGGCTAGTCATTTCGAGCAGACTTAGATTAATTCTTAACATTAAATCCTTACAGATTATGGTATTAAGGCTAAGTGACTACATCATAATTTGTGAGTTTAGCAATGTGAATGCTTTTGTTTTGGCACAATACAAAGTGTCTATATTGGAGTATCATAGGCAAACTTATAACTAGTTAGGATTTATTATTTTAAGATTAGGATTAGTATTTCTGGGTTTATAGTCAGTGGGTGAGTGAGTGTAATTGTGAACCACCAGGTGGTTATCATGTAGTTAGTTGTCGGGGTGGATCAGGGAGATAAGATGTTTTCTAACTGTAGTTTTGAAAGTGATGAATGTGTCTGCAGTTCTAGAGTTTTCAGGTAGGGTGTTCCAGATTTTAGGTCCTTTGAAATACATTGAATTTTTGTAAAGGTTTAGTCGAACACGGGGAATGTCATAGAGATGTTTGTGTCTGGTGTTATGCCTATGGATCCTGTCACAACTATCAAGAAAGCATAGGTTTATGGCAGGTAGCTCCTGCCTGTGCCAGCTACTAAACCACTATGACAAGATCCTGGATGTTATAGAGGATAAACAAAATACAGATGTAGTATACATAAACTTCTGCAAAAGCTTTCGACAAGTGTGACCATGGTATAATAGTGCACAAAATGCGTAATAGTGAACAGAGTAAAGTCTGAGGCAGCTACGTTGAAAAGCTCTGTTCCAAAAGGCACAGTACTCGCTCCCATTCTATTCCTCATCCTCATATCTGACATAGACAGAGATGTAAGCCAAAGTTCCGTGTCGTCCTTTGCGGATGACACCCGAATTGCCATGACAGTGACTTCATCGAAGACACAATAAGATTCCAAGCGGACATCAACCAAATCTTCAAATGGGCTACTCAAAATAATATGAAGCTCAATGAAGAGAAATCTCAACTACTCAGACATGGAAAACTTGAGGAAATTGAAACTATATCATGTATTACGACAAATTCTAACCATACAGCATAGCGAAAAAGTAATGTGAAGGACCTGAGAGTGATAATGTCAGAGGATCTCGCCTTCAAAGACCACAACAATGTATCTACCACATCTGCTAGGAAAATGATAGGATGGATAATGAGAACCTTCAAAACTAGGGACGCCAAGCCCATGATAATTCTCTTCAAATCGCTTGTTCTCTCTAGGCTGGAATACTGCTGTGCACTAACTTCCCATTTCAAGGCAAGTGAAATTACTGACCTGGAGAGTGTACAAAAAAATTTCACGGCACACATAATTACGATAAGGCACTTGAATTACTGGAAACGATTGAAGTCCTTTGATTTGTATTCCCTGGAACGCAGGCGAGAGAGATACATGATAATATACACTTTGAAAATCCTAGAGAGATTAGTACCAAAGTTGCACACGAAAATCACTCCCTATGAAAGCAAAAGATTCGGCAGGAGATGCAACATTTCCCCAGTGAAAAGCAGGGGCCCCACAAGTACACTGAGAGAAAACACAATAAGTGTCTAGGGCCCAGGACTGTTCAACTGCCTCCAGGCATACATAAGGGGGATTACCAATAGGCCCCTGGGTGTCTTCAAGAAGGCACTGGATAGGCACCTAAAGCAAGTATCTGACCAGCCGGGATGTGGTTCGTACGTCAGTTTGCGTGCTCCCAGTAGTAACAGCCTGGTTGATCAGACACTGATCCACCACGAGCCCTGGTCTCAGACCGAGCCGCGGAGGCGTTGACCCCTGAAACCCTATCCAGGTATACTCCAGGTATTCTGGAAGATGACCACTGTGAAACCACTTACTGGAAGATGGCCACTGTGAGGCCACTTACTGGAAGATAACCACAGTGAGGCCACTTGGTGGAAGATGACCACTGTGAAACCACTTGGTGGAAGATGACCACTGTGCTCGTGTTAGAAGTAGCATGTACGGTGTACTTACTAGACATGTAGCGTTTGTAGCACTGTATCGTAGGGAACTAAAGCATCAAGAATTTAGCTAGCTTCCCGGGAGACTCGCTAAATGACTCGGGTTCGATCCCCGGCTAGTTGCCGTATCGTATCATACGATTTTTTAATTACTTACTAGAAATTCAATGTTAAGCCTAGCTGATAGACTTAAACTTATGGGGGCCAAAAAAAAAAACACGGACATTGGATCTAAATCATATCTGCGCCCTGACAAGCCTTTCCAGTAGGCGCTGGACGCGAGTGGCGTTTAACGGAACGCCCGGTCACTCTGGCTGAGAAGAGACCGCTCAAATGTATGATGGCCACCCACCAATGTGTGAATTTCAAAAGGCAGCAACTTATGATTCTACCAGTTTTGATTCCTTTTATTTTCACCTTTACCTTCCTTAGTTGTCCTGCTTCATCTGAAATGATACTATTTGACCTAGCGGCCAGTTTGCCCTCGATGCTTCACCCTTCTGATCAGCACAGTAACAGTGTTCCTGTAATGCAGCGACCACCTCTTTAACACCTCCATTAGTTTATTATTGTTCTTAAGAAGGGGAGGGGTGCCCTCCGCGCTGTGATAGTTAGCGTTCTCAGATGGCTTGCTCAACTCTGTAGGAAAGGTTTCGTCCTCCTTCCAAAACGCAGTTGCCTAGGAAAGAGAGATTCTAACTTTAATTTTTTTTGTACATAAGATAAGAACCTGTTATTTACTCATGTCTCGTCTTCAGTTAAAACAGTCTGTCACTCATCGGTACAGCATTCATTGTTTTGCTTGCAGTGTCTGCCAGAAGCATGTAACTGTCCTCTTCATTCACTCATAGAAACTGCCTTTCCACGGTTCTCACGGTGCTATGGACGTTCACATTCTACCTTCCCAAGGTAACTTCACACATTTTCATATTATAAAATGTTCTTGAAGATTCTGTTTGCAGTTCTGAAGTTCGTGCCATTTTCTAATATAATAGTCAAGGGCAAGAAAATCTGGCAGAACCGAATAATTTGAGAAATGTTTCTGCAGACATCTCTTTCATAAATTCAAGATAAACTGTACGTGTAAATACACAAGTGAATAAGCAACAATACATCTTTTGAGTCCTATCTCCCCATTCTCTGAAATGTCTTTTAATGCGATCGCACTTGTGTAATCTATACCCATGTCCATAATCTCATACGGTCTGTTACTCTGTAATCTTTTCTAGCACAGTGTAACGGGCCTGGGTACCTCAGTGTCCTACCATCATGCCTTCCGAATTTAATACTTTAACTTTTCACTAATTTCTTTACAGCTATATGATCTTGGGTTACCAAATAATATTTGCGTAGGTATAGTTATGCAGCGTTTCTACCACCTCTCCATTCATTACTCTCTGGTGCGCTATCGGAACTACTAATTTAGCTAGCCAATCCATACTCAACAGTATTGAGCGTCTGACACCATAACTGAGGTTAGTATATAGCAGAACATCTTATCAATCTTTCGTGATCTTGAAACAACTCTAGTGTGAGGATGTGAAGAGGGCTCTTGGGAGCAACTGGGATCTTTCAATATACATCTTTCACTGATACTGCTAGTTCTTGTAAACTTGTGGACCAGCAATGGTCAGTTTAATGCTATGTTCCATTTTGGTATACAGTTTATTGAGAAAGCATAAGGCGCAATCACTGGCCTTAATCAATGCCCTTAATGAGGAAAACCTGGCAGGAGCGAGTATGTCAATTAATAACTCTTCTACACCAATAAAATATTAAATTTCTGCCCAGGTCAATCATTCTCTGCTGTCAACAAGCATGGCCTTAGAACCAAAGCTCAGATTTGCTAATATTCATGTGTGTCCAACTAATGAATCACCTGGATTAGACTTATTGAGGACATATACAATCCGAAATTATAATTGGAGATATGTAATTCCTTAAACCCTATTTCTGATACAAAATAATTTAGGCTCGTTGCTTTTAACTCGTTACAGTGATAGCCATTAAATATAGGCAACTACCTCTCACTAAATATAAATGACTACCACATAAGTCTGACTAAATATAAATGGCTACCATGTAAGTGACTGTGATATTTCCGTTATTTAATAGTTTCTTAACATACTTACCCAACCTCACCGCTAGTAATAGTACATTTAAATCTAACTGTGATTATAGAGCACTCCTTTAGAGGTGCAACTTATGCTCCGCTGGCGACATGGTTTGCTACCTCACTCCAGATTAGTTTTTCTTTTTTAACACATCGGTCGCCTCCCATCGCATATGCGGTGACCCGGAAAAAAAGAAATGCTTTCATAAAGTTTTTCTTCTTTTTACATTTAGTAATTAATACATGAAAAGAGATTACTACCTCTTTGCTCCTGGCATTTTAGTCGCCTCTTACGAGCCGGAAGATTCTTTTCCTCTTGCCCATGGAAATCCAGACAAGTTACTGCTTTGTATTCTTTTAAGTGAGGCTTCTTGATACTTTGGATGGCTCTTGATCCAAGGCCTTGGAGATACGTTCCTCTTTTCTTGAATCGGAGGGACTACATTAGAATGAAATTACAGGTGAACATAGGAACAGCAAAGTGATGAGACTAATAAGAAAAAAGTCTGGGCACAGACATATTCGATATCAGATTGAAGGGAGTATGGAGAAAGTTAATGTATTTGCATACTGGGGAATGGACATGTAAAAGGTGTTTGTGAAAAACGAAACGAGCCATAAATGAGAAGAAAACCTGGGTAGAGTGTTGAAGCATTTATGCAAAGAAAGATGTTTATGGGCAACACCGGAAATGGGCCAGAATACATAGATAACAACACTTTTACATGAGTGTGAGGAACGACTTTGAGCGTTGCAACAATGAGGAGACTAAAGGCATGGAGATATATCATGTCTGAGGGCAATATGCAGTAGAATTATTATACTGAAAATTTGGAGGATAGAAATTAAATGACGGTGGGGGGTTATGAAAGGTATAATTCAAAAGGAAAAGGGTTAGGGAGGTGGTTTGTGCATTTAGTATAGGATGGAGAATAGACTGACCATGAAGATTTATAAATCAAGAGTAGAAGGAAGAATGAGTAGGGGTTCTCCCAGGAAAGGTTGGCAGGAGAGAGTAACGGAGGTTTTTGAGTGCTAGGAGTTTGTGTATCTAGCAAGGGCGTGTGAAAGTGTTAGATTAGAATGGGTGGAGAGGAGTGGGTTTCATGGTTTGACATGGTGTCAGGGTGTGTGCTCGGTAACATTTATGAAGGGCTCCAGGGAAACCATTTAGCCGGACTTGAGCGTTGGAGGTGAAGTACAATGTCTGCACTCTGAAGGAGGGGTGGAGACGTTGCGGTTCCATGGGTTGTCTGAATTGTGATTATCTATCCTCTTCTGGCAAGACAGCCATTTGATGAATGATAATGAATGTATTTAGATCACCCTACTGTACCTTGGTGGAAGACGGGCGGTGTAGTAAAAAATAATTAACTAATTTATTAGACACTGCTGAGGACGGCTGGTGTTGTGGCATTATCGCCCTTCAAGGTTCATGATGCCGATGTAGGTCACGCCATCCTAGGAATTAATTACCCCCCCCCCCTTTCTTGAGTTCGCCAGATCCAGTTGCATGATGGGTCTCTTCTAGAATATGTAACCAGATACAGGTATCTAGGTTTTGAGGTCCCACTACTTGGACCTGTTGTAACGAGACTTTGTCGCCAATACAAAGAAAGGCTGAGAGCACTTAGAGCTGTGGCTGGGTTTCACCCCAGGTATGGTGCTAATGTTAAAATTGTGAAAATGATGTGTATTGCTTATATTAGATCATTGGTTGATTATGCTGCGCCACTACTTGCTCTTGTGTCTGACTGGAAGCTTGATGGAGGGCTGGAAAAACTGCAGAACGAAGCAATGAGGATCATTTTAGGATGCCCTCGTACTGCCAAAATTTTAAATATGCAAAAAATAACTTGATATTCCAAGCATCAGATCGTGTTACTGAAAGAAATATCCTAATTGTGGTTAATATGCTCAGGCAAGCTCATTCAAACCCCTGCACAGAAGCCCTCCAAACTTTCCTCAGCACTGGTGAACACTCCCCCTTCCCCCTCAGATGGATCGAAAACAAACTGGAACCGACCTACGCATGAATCAGATACATGATCTATGTCAAGAAAGGCAACAGCGGCACTTCTCCGCTCCATGGAATATTACCCCATTCCAAACTACCATTCCTCCATTTCCCACCAAACTACTTCTTAAATCACAACCAAAGCTTCGCCTTGAAGCCAAACAGGATGCCTTAAACAGTATTGATAACTTAGTCACAAAGCACACTCTCTCACAAACTATTTACGTTGATGGTTCTGTTCACCAATCCACTGCTGCAGCTGGTAGTGCTGCTGTTGCCGTACAGAGTGGTTGCTCTCTTAAAGAAATTGGAGCACGCATCAATAATTGGGCCTCTACCCTTCAGACAGAACTGTTTACCATACTCCTTCCACTGAAGTGCATCCATGTATCTAAGATTGACACTTTAATTGTAACTGATTCTCTGTCATCCATAAATGCTCTCAACTCATTAAGTATAAACTGTGGCATGCTTGTGTCAGAAGCCAGACACAAGTATGGTAGGATTGTGGACAGTGGAGTCAGAGTGCACATGCTGTGGATTCCATCTCACATTGGTCTTCAGATGCATGATAGAACTGATAAATTGGCTAAGCTGTATGCTTTCAAAGAGGGGATAGATTACAATCTTGGCTTGTCAGGAATCAGTTTGAGAACAATAATACGAAAAGAACTTCAACTTAATTTTATTGACTTAAGACTCAGGGAGATTGACACAAGTCAGTCCATCTATCATCATTCCATCATGCAGGAGGAGCCACATGTCTATGGTGCATCTAACAATATAAGCAGACTCTTGGATGTCACTACCGCCCGGCTCCGGCTGGGTTACAAGTATCTTTGGTAGGTTAAATCACCACCACCAGATGTAGACCAAACGAAATGCAAACTTTGCCAGATGGACTATTGTCACACCCTGCGCCATTATGTATTGGAGAGCGATAAAATTAATGCATTCAGAGACAACTCACTTAGAATTGTTCAAGATATGTCTAAGTATTTTATCCACAGTGGTATATTACAGACCATTCTGGAAAAATACCCTGACTGTTCTCTGTAAATAAAGCATTACCACGTGTGTGTGATCCAACAATAATATTTGCACCAGTAACTCATTACAGTTGTGGCCGGGTGTGGAAGTGTGAATTGCTCATTACTCTATAATTTGATCATGATTGTAGCCATGTATAAACGTAAGTAAATTTACTTACATGATTCATTATCTTTGTAACTTGTGAGTTCATTACCTTTGTACCTTGTTCAGCTATCAAAACTTTGGAGCCCAGTCCCTGGACCTATTATGTACCTCTGTAATCTGTAAATACCTTTGTAACTTGTCATGACTGTAATCAGATCTACCTGGAGTTCATTACTTTTGTAACTTGCTCAGTGTTACGAACAAAGATTCTTTGGTCATATCTGTAGCCTACATAGCACTCAAAGAAATCCCTGTTGGGCAATGGCCAGACCTTATTGACAAGTTAGTGGCCAATGTGACTGCTCCTGGGGCAACAGATATGACTTTAGAAGCAATTGGATAAATATATGTCAGGATATTGAACCAGAGACTATAGCAGCTCAGAGCAACAACATCCTTTCTGCCATTGTCCATGGGATGAAACGTGATGAACCAAATGATCATGTTAGACCGGCAGCAACAACAGCTCTTCTCAACTCGTGATGAATGGTTTGAAAAGCCGACAAGTTGAAGATTGAGACACTTATGCAACATATGGGAATCTTTAATCAGGAAACGTTTCGCCACACAGTGGCTTTATCAATCCAATACAAAGTAGAAAGGCGTAAGGAGAGGGGGAGATTGAGGTAATCAGTCCCTCAGCCTGGAGTCGATGTGTTCAGTCCATCAATCTAAAGATTCCCATATGTTGCACAAGTGTCTCAATCTTCAACTTGTCGGTTTTTCAAACCATTCATCACAACTGTCAGACACTGCAACATCATGGGATCTTGTTACAAAGAATTCTTCAACACTTGTTCAACCTTTGGACGAAGACCTACTTCGACTAGTGGATGGTACCACTATGACCCCGCCTCCGCCTGCTTCACCTCACCTCACTATAGCATATAAGCCACATCTACGGTCCTATGCTGTACATTCTACAAGATTGATGGACTGAACACATCGACTCCAGGCTGAGAGACTGATTACCTCAATCTCCTCCTCTCCTTACGCCTTTCTACTTTGTATTGGACTGATGAAGCCACTGTGTGGCGAAACGTTTCCTGATTAAAGATTCCCATATGTTGCATAAGTGTCTCAATCTTCATCTTCTCAACTCCTTAGAATTTACAAGACAAAATTTTGAGAGATGCTGAACGACACTTCACAATGCAGGTTGTCTGAGAAGCAACACAATCAACGAATACCCAGATTAAAGTGGCAGCGCTGCAGTGTCTTGTGACAATAATGTCTCTCTATTATCAGTATATGGAACACTACATGGGTCCTGCATTATTTGTAATTACACTAGAAGCCATGAAGAGTGACATTGATGAGGTGGCACTTCACGGAATTGAGTTTTGGTTCAGTGTATGTGATCAAGTTGATCTTGCTATAGAAGCTTCTGAAGCTGCTGAACTTGGCCGTCCACCAGAGAGGACATCTGGGAGTAAGGAAAACAATGGCAAGGTTGTCAAAATACTTTTTTGGCCTAGAATGCGGGAAACCGTGGTGGAACATCTTCGCAGTTGCCGGGTCTGTCAGACCGTCGGCAAACCTGCTCATACCCCGCCTCCGGCTCCTCTCTGTCCTATCGCCTCAGATGGCGAGCCTTTTTCTCGTCTAATCATCGATTGCATAGGTCCACTCCCCAGGATTAAGGCAGGAAATCGATACCTATTCACTATAATGGATTCTGCCACCCGTTACCCCGAGGCCATCCCCATGAGGAAAATAAATGCTCGCTCACAATAGTCCGCGCTTTGATTAAGTTTTTCTGACAGGTAGGGCTGCCTCGTGAGATCCAATCTGATCAAGGATCAAACTTCACTTCAAAAATCTTCAAGGAGGCCATGTCACGCCTTGGTATGAGATCTATCCTCGCTACGAACTATAGGCCCCAGTCCCAAGGAGCGTTGAAACGGTGATGATGCATTCCTACTGTGAACAATTCAGTAAAGACTGGGACGAGGGCATTCCTTTCCTTCTCCTGGCCGTAAGGGAAAGCGAGTAGGAAAGTTTAAGGTATAGCCCTTATACTGTACGTGGACCTCTCGCAGTATTGAGAGATGTATGGACCGAAAGGCATATTCCGTCAGTTCAGGTATGCCCGGCTTTGATGCTGAAACACTTCACTTTCACTAGGAATTTAGGTGTAGAGAACTTAAAGAAAGCCCAGGCTAAAATGAAACTACGACAAGATGAACATGCGGCCCCTCACTCTTTCAACATCGGAGATAAAGTATTGGTTCAGAAATTCATGCCCGGACATGCATTGAAACCAAGATATGAGGGACCTTTGGAAGTAGTCAAAAAACTAAGTGAAGTGACTTACCTGGTTCGTACGCCAGGGAAAAAGTCGGACCATACATACCATGTTAACCAATTGAAGAGATATTATGGAGGGTTAGCCCCAACCGTTGCCATTCACCTAGAATCTCAGCAAGAAGCAGAGGATTTGGAGGATTGCTTCAAAGGAATAGAAGTCCGACTTAGAAGCACTCAAGTTCTACGATCCCTGGACGATTTTTTTTACAAGATCTGGCCAGCGACCGAGCCAAAGAAATGAAAAGTGTGATACTGAAGTACCCATCATTGTTTGATGATCCTCAAATCCATAAATACAAAGCACCTATACGAAAAACAGTACAGAATGGGTCACATAACCAGAGACAAAACAAAACGTTACTCGTCAATCCTAACCAGCCTGATAAGAAGGGCTAAAAAATTGTATTATGAGAACAGATTATCCAACTTAAAAGGATATATAAAAAAGACCTGGAAAACCCTATCAGAAATTCTAGGAACAAAAAAGATATCACGAAATAGCGCAATTGAACTAACAAAACCAGATGAACCACAACTCCCACCAACTGAAACAGCAAACAGACTCAATGATTTCTTCTCCACCATAGGAAAATACCTTGCCAATAAAATCCCAAGCTCAAATACCCCACCCAATGACTACCTCACTGGCAACTACCCGAACACACTGTTCCTAGCTCCGACCAACCCAACAGAAGTCTCCCTTATTATCAACACACTAAAAAACAAGACAGGAGATTTAAATACCTTACCAACCTTTATATACAAAAAAACGTCAAAAGTACTATCACCAATCATTGCAACACTCTTTAACAAATCCATCGAATCCTCTACCTTCCCCACAGTTCTCAAAATAGCGAAGGTCACCCCGATCCATAAAGGAGGAGACCAGACTTGAACAACTATAGACCAATATCCAACTTACACTCTCTCTCTAAAATCTTCGAAAAAATAATTCGTAAGCAAATCTATTCCTGCCTCATCTCCCACAACATACTCAACCCCTGTCAGTTTGGGTTCAGGCCTAATAAAAATACCAATGATGCTATTATACACATGCTAGAACAAATATACACTGCACTAGAGAAAAAAGAAGTCCCACTGGGGATCTTCATTGATTTACGTAAAGCTTTTGATACAGTTGACCATGATTTGCTCCACATAAAATTGTCGCACTATGGTATAAGAGGGCACTCCCTCAACTACCTAAAGTCATACCTCAGCAACAGAAGCCAATATGTGTACACAAATGGAGCAAACTCTTCCGCACAGCTGGTGCGGAAGAGTTTGTCCCTGTGTCCCACAGGGAAGTGTCCTTGGCCCTCTTCTCTCTCTCGTTCACATAAATGACCTTCTAAATGCATTGCAACTACTCAAACCCATCCTATTTGCAGATGACACTACATACGTCTTCTCTCACCCGAGCCCAGTCATGCTAGCCGATACTGTGAATACCGAATTAAAGAAAATATCTACCTGGATGATGACTAACAAACTTACTCTCAACATTCACAAAACCTACTTCATTCTGTTTGGTAACAGAGCTACAGATGTCCCTCTTATCATAATGATAAACGGATCACCTATCACAAAGCTCACAGAGGGAAAATTCTTAGGAATCCACCTTGACAATAGACTCAAATTTCAAACACATATACAACAAATTTCCAAGAAAATTTCCAAGACCGTAGGCATACTATCGAAGATACGGTACAATGTTCCACAGTCAGCCCTCCTGGCCCTATATCACTCACTTATTTACCCCTAACTCACCTATGGAATTTGTACATGGGGCTCAACAACAATTAACCATCTCAGACCATTAATTACCCAACAAAAGGCTGCAGTCAGAATGATAAATTCCCACTACAGGCAGCACACTCCACCAATACTCAGAACTCTAAACCTACTCACCATACAAAACATCCATACTTATTACTGCACCTACTACATACATAGAACACTTAACTCGGATATAAACCCTCCCCTCAAACGTCTCCTTACCAACCTCAACAGAACACATGACGATAACACAAGGCACATATCACTCTTTGATGTTCCTCGTGTGTCCATCTCACACTATGCAAAAACTCAATGCACATAAAAGGCCCAAAAATCTGGAATTCATTACCTGTGAATATAAAAGAAACACTGTCTGTTTATAAATTCAAGTCTCTTCTTAAAAAATCACTTACTCACCCTCAACTAAATAAATACTGAATAACTGTATCACAAATGTTTGCCCTGTGACCCAATCAAACTTTGTTATTTTTAATTACATTACCTCACAGAATACTCCATTCTACTGATTACACAGCAGCACAGTAAATGACCATATGACCTTTCTTTGAAATACTCATTTGTGCTTAATTGTTATTTGTTTACAATAATGTTTACCACTGAATATATTATTTCTTAGTTAATCTTAAGTTAATTTTAAGCCTGCCCATAATGCTCTGCATACAAGGGGCTTTGGCATGTTACACTTAACCACTGTATTTCTTTGTACTTCTATGTATCATGTTCAAATAAATAAATAAATAAATAAATAAATAAAAATACCTAAGCGCTGCACGTTGGGTACACACGACGTGGATGTCCAAGGAGCTGCGCCCATCAAACAGTCCCCTTATCGCTTAAGCCCTATTAAACACCAACTCTAAAGGAGGAAATCGACTTTTTGCTGACTCATGGACTGATTGAACGGAGCAAAAGCCCGTGGGCCTCTCTTTGTGTGTTAGTCCCAAAGTCAGACAGTACCTATCGTATATGTACGGAATATAAAATGGTGGTTTTTAGCTGGATATTTCCCTAGACCCTTCCTGGTCCAGAAGAAGGTAGGAACTAAGGCAAGACTTTACCAGCCAACTTTGACGCGGTCGGAGCAGGGGTTGAGCAGCTCAAAACGCCTACTGGTGCTTAGCCCGGTAGCACCAACAGTTAGACTAATTAAACAACCTACCTATGTACAAAGCTAAGTAATATACGGCCAGATAATATTATAAAATCGAGTAAATCCATTTTAACTACTAATGAAATTACTCCTGAATATAATATTAAGTGAAAAAGCCAAAATGACATGTAAAAATATGTCGTTGCCAAAATAAATGGCCCAGTTCCTGGACCCGTTATGTACCTCTGTAATCTTTTGACTACCGCCCACAAGATGGGTCAGGGGTGCATAATAAACATATTAAACTAAACTTCTTGGATCTTAAGTGAATATCGTCCATTCCTCGGGAGCCGGATGATCCCTACGTATTTAGTGTTTTACTTTGGTTATAATAATTTAACAAACAGCCAACAAAATGTTCATTATAAAATATTTCAGTGTCCAAATAGCCGGGTGTGTTCCGCTGATAGAGATTCATTGCTGGCTAGAGAATACCTTTGAAAAGAATTTATAATAGAAATGAATTTATAATTTGTATAGAGGTGAAGCCTTATCAGGTTCATAGCAAAGATATTTGTATGGTTTGACCTTCAGTGATGGGACTTACCAGGTTCATAATAGAAAGATGTGTAAGAGTTGATCATCAGGTTAGTGTAGCCGGACAGTATCTGGCATGTGAAGTTTCTGGTGGGTTTAGCGACGCCTGGGAAGAAGACGTTGAAGGCGCGACATTGTGGCCGGTTCATCATACACACTGAGGCGCACTGCGACAGTGACGCTGACTGTACAGTACACAGAACAGTGCCAGGAACATGCAAGAGAGGAAACGTTGTAACTTATATACCATAATGCAAACAGTATCACCTATATACAATACTAGGAACATTGTTACCTATATGTAATGTTGAGAAGAATGGTGAAAACCAGGTGTATGTATTTTTTTTAACAAACCTGCCGTCTCCCACCGAGGTTGGGTAACCCAAAAAAAAGATAAAAAACACTTTCACGATCACTCAGTCCATCACTGTTTTGCAAGAGGGAGGCAGATACCACAGCTCAAAACTGCAAGTATCCCCACCCCTCCTTCAGAGTGCTTACACTGTATCTCACCTCCAGGACTCAAGTCCGGCTAGCTGGTTTCCCCAAATCCCTTCATAAATGTTACTTTGCTCACACTTCAACAGCACGTCAAGTTATAAAAACCACATGCATTCATTCACTCCTATCTAACAAGCTCACACACACTTGCTGGATGTTTAAGACCCTCAGACATAAAAACCACCTTTATCCAGTCCATCTAACCTTTCATGGGAGGACTCTTATCCGCCTTCTTTCCACTACAGATTTATACGCCCTCCATCTAAATCATCCAATTTTGTTCTATCCTATGTAAACATCTGAACCACATCAACACCCCTCTTCAGCTCTCTGAATAATACTTTTAGTAATCTCGAACCGCCTTCTTATCTCCAAGTTACGAATTCTCTGCCATTAGACACGATATCTCCATTAACTCCAACCTCCTCCTTGCTGTGACATTCTCCACCCATGCTTCACACCCATATAAGAGTGTTAGTACCACTATACTCTCATATATTTCCCTTTCCCTTTCTGTCTCCCTCGTCAGAACTATGGCTCACTTCCTCTTTCTTACACCCATCTGCTGACAAGTCGACTCCCTAATATCTGAAAACATTCACTTCCTCCATACTCCCTCCTTCCAATCTGATATTCAATCTTTCATATATATATATATATATATATATATATATATATATATATATATATATATATATATATATATATATATATATATATATATATATATATATATATATATATATATATATATATGTCGTGCCGAACATGTAAAACTGGTCAATTAGCAAGAACTCATTTAAAATTAAGTCCTTTCTAAAATTTTCTCTTATACGTTTAAAGATATATTTTTTTCATTAATGTTAATGTAAAAATTTTTAATTTTGCTCCAAAAGAATCTTAGAAAACTTACCTAACCTTATTATAACAAGAACAATTTATTTTACCCTAACCCAGCTAAATATATTTTAGATTTGTTTACAATAATTTAATACTAAACAAACACAGTGAAATATATTTTTTTCGTTAGGTTCAGAATGATTTTGGCGAAATTATTGCATACACAAATTTTCGCTTGTCCTATATGGCAAGATGAGCGTTGCTATTTAAGCCAAGATGGCAAGTTCTGCCTATTCGGCACGACATATATATATATACAAAGAGTTGTAGACAGCAACCGCTCAGGGAGGTATTACCGTCCTGCCAAGTGAGTGTAAGACGGAAGCAAGGTTTCAGGTACATCTTGCTACTTCTGCTTCCACTTAGGTCACACTACACATGCATGTACAAGCATATATATGCACACCCCTCTGGGTTTTCTTTTATTTTCTTGCTAGTTCTTGTTCTTGTTTATTTCCTCCTATCTCCATGGGGAAGTGGAAAAGAATTCTTCCTCCGTGAGCCATGCGTGTCGTAAGAGGCGACTAAAATACCGGGAGCAAGGGGCTAGTAACCTCTTGTCCTGTATAAATTACTAAATTTAAATAGAGAAAGTTTCGTTTTTCTTTTTAGGTCACTTTGCCTCGGTGAGATACGGCCGGGTGACCTAAAAAGAAAAACGAAACTTTCTCTTTTAAATTTAGTAATTTATACAGGAAAAGGGGTTACTAGACCCTTGCTCCCGGCATTTTAGTCGCCTCTTACGACACGCATGGCTCAGAGAGGAAGAATTCTGTTCCACTTCCCCATGGTGATAAGAGGAAATAAACAAGAACAAGAACTAGTAAGAAATATATAAGAAAACTCAGAGGGGTGTGTATATATATGCTTATACATGTATGTGTAGTGTGACCTAAGTGTAAGTAGAAGTAGCAAGATTTACCTGAAATCTTGCATGTTTATGAGAGAAAAAATATACCAGCAATTCTACCATCATGTAAAACAATTACAGGTTTACGTTTTACACTCACTTGGTAGGACGGTAGTACCCCCCTGGGTGGTTGCTGTCTACCAACCTACTACCTAGGCTATATACAGCTATATATATATATATATATATATATATATATATATTATATATATATATATATATATATATATATTAGGTAGTAGGTTGGTAGACAGCAACCACCCAGGGAAGTACTACCGTCCTGCCAGATGACTGTGAAACAAAAACCTGTAACTGTTTTGCATGATGGTAGGATTGCTGGTTTCTTTTTCTGTCTCATAAACACGCTAAGATAACAGGGATATCTTGCTACTCCTACTTACACTTTGGTCACACTTCACAGACACGCACATGCATATATATATATATATACATACATCTAGGTTTTTCTCCTTTTTCTAAATAGCTCTTGTTCTTTTTTATTTCTTCTATTGTCCATGGGGAAGTGGAAAAGAATCTTTCCTCCGTAAGCCATGCGTGTCGTATGAGGCGACTAAAATGCCGGGAGCAATGGGCTAGTAACCCCTTCTCCTGTATACAATTACTAAAAAAGAGAAGAAGAAAAACTTTATAAAACTGGGTTGCTTAAATGTGCGTGGATGTAGTGCGGATGACAAGAAACAGATGATTGCTGATGTTATGAATGAAAAGAAGTTGGATGTCCTGGCCCTAAGCGAAACAAAGCTGAAGGGGGTAGGAGAGTTTCAGTGGGGGGAAATAAATGGGATTAAATCTGGAGTATCTGAGAGAGTTAGAGCAAAGGAAGGGGTAGCAGTAATGTTAAATGATCAGTTATGGAAGGAGAAAAGAGAATATGAATGTGTAAATTCAAGAATTATGTGGATTAAAGTAAAGGTTGGATGCGAGAAGTGGGTCATAATAAGCGTGTATGCACCTGGAGAAGAGAGGAATGCAGAGGAGAGAGAGAGATTTTGGGAGATGTTAAGTGAATGTATAGGAGCCTTTGAACCAAGTGAGAGAGTAATTGTGGTAGGGGACTTGAATGCTAAAGTAGGAGAAACTTTCAGAGAGGGTGTGGTAGGTAAGTTTGGGGTGCCAGGTGTAAATGATAATGGGAGCCCTTTGATTGAACTTTGTATAGAAAGGGGTTTAGTTATAGGTAATACATATTTTAAGAAAAAGAGGATAAATAAGTATACACGATATGATGTAGGGCGAAATGACAGTAGTTTGTTGGATTATGTATTGGTAGATAAAAGACTGTTGAGTAGACTTCAGGATGTACATGTTTATAGAGGGGCCACAGATATATCAGATCACTTTCTAGTTGTAGCTACACTGAGAGTAAAAGGTAGATGGGATACAAGGAGAATAGAAGCATCAGGGAAGAGAGAGGTGAAGGTTTATAAACTAAAAGAGGAGGCAGTTAGGGTAAGATATAAACAGCTATTGGAGGATAGATGGGCTAATGAGAGCATAGGCAATGGGGTCGAAGAGGTATGGGGTAGGTTTAAAAATGTAGTGTTAGAGTGTTCAGCAGAAGTTTGTGGTTACAGGAAAGTGGGTGCAGGAGGGAAGAGGAGCGATTGGTGGAATGATGATGTAAAGAGAGTAGTAAGGGAGAAAAAGTTAGCATATGAGAAGTTTTTACAAAGTAGAAGTGATGCAAGGAGGGAAGAGTATATGGAGAAAAAGAGAGAAGTTAAGAGAGTGGTGAAGCAATGTAAAAAGAGAGCAAATGAGAGAGTGGGTGAGATGTTATCAACAAATTTTGTTGAAAATAAGAAAAAGTTTTGGAGTGAGATTAACAAGTTAAGAAAGCCTAGAGAACAAATGGATTTGTCAGTTAAAAATAGGAGAGGAGAGTTATTAAATGGAGATTTAGAGGTATTGGGAAGATGGAAGGAATATTTTGAGGAATTGTTAAATGTTGATGAAGATAGGGAAGCTGTGATTTCGTGTATAGGGCAAGGAGGAATAACATCTTGTAGGAGTGAGGAAGAGCCAGTTGTGAGTGTGGGGGAAGTTCGTGAGGCAGTAGGTAAAATGAAAGGGGGTAAGGCAGCCGGGATTGATGGGATAAAGATAGAAATGTTAAAAGCAGGTGGGGATATAGTTTTGGAGTGGTTGGTGCAATTATTTAATAAATGTATGGAAGAGGGTAAGGTACCTAGGGATTGGCAGAGAGCATGCATAGTTCCTTTGTATAAAGGCAAAGGGGATAAAAGAGAGTGCAAAAATTATAGGGGGATAAGTCTGTTGAGTGTACCTGGTAAAGTGTATGGTAGAGTTATAATTGAAAGAATTAAGAGTAAGACGGAGAATAGGATAGCAGATGAACAAGGAGGCTTTAGGAAAGGTAGGGGGTGTGTGGACCAGGTGTTTACAGTGAAACATATAAGTGAACAGTATTTAGATAAGGCTAAAGAGGTCTTTGTGGCATTTATGGATTTGGAAAAGGCGTATGACAGGGTGGATAGGGGGGCAATGTGGCAGATGTTGCAAGTGTATGGTGTAGGAGGTAGGTTACTGAAAGCAGTGAAGAGTTTTTACGAGGATAGTGAGGCTCAAGTTAGAGTATGTAGGGAAGAGGGAAATTTTTTCCCAGTAAAAGTAGGCCTTAGACAAGGATGTGTGATGTCACCGTGGTTGTTTAATATATTTATAGATGGGGTTGTAAGAGAAGTAAATGCGAGGGTCTTGGCAAGAGGCGTGGAGTTAAAAGATAAAGAATCACACACAAAGTGGGAATTGTCACAGCTGCTCTTTGCTGATGACACTGTGCTCTTGGGAGATTCTGAAGAGAAGTTGCAGAGATTGGTGGATGAATTTGGTAGGGTGTGCAAAAGAAGAAAATTAAAGGTGAATACAGGAAAGAGTAAGGTTATGAGGATAACAAAAAGATTAGGTGATGAAAGATTGAATATCAGATTGGAGGGAGAGAGTATGGAGGAGGTGAACGTATTCAGATATTTGGGAGTGGACGTGTCAGCGGATGG
This sequence comes from Cherax quadricarinatus, assembly GCF_038502225.1. NCBI lineage: Eukaryota > Metazoa > Arthropoda > Malacostraca > Decapoda > Parastacidae > Cherax > Cherax quadricarinatus. Next base: position 35,179,442 of record NC_091307.1, read on the forward strand.
GTCTATGAAAGATGAGGTGAATCATAGAATTGATGAGGGAAAAAGAGTGAGTGGTGCACTTAGGAGTCTGTGGAGACAAAGAACTTTGTCCTTGGAGGCAAAGAGGGGAATGTATGAGAGTATAGTTTTACCAACGCTCTTATATGGGTGTGAAGCGTGGGTGATGAATGTTGCAGCGAGGAGAAGGCTGGAGGCAGTGGAGATGTCATGTCTGAGGGCAATGTGTGGTGTGAATATAATGCAGAGAATTCGTAGTTTGGAAGTTAGGAGGAGGTGCGGGATTACCAAAACTGTTGTCCAGAGGGCTGAGGAAGGGTTGTTGAGGTGGTTCGGACATGTAGAGAGAATGGAGCGAAACAGAATGACTTCAAGAGTGTATCAGTCTGTAGTGGAAGGAAGGCGGGGTAGGGGTCGGCCTAGGAAGGGTTGGAGGGAGGGGGTAAAGGAGGTTTTGTGTGCGAGGGGCTTGGACTTCCAGCAGGCATGCGTGAGCGTGTTTGATAGGAGTGAATGGAGACAAATGGTTTTTAATACTTGACGTGCTGTTGGAGTGTCAGCAAAGTAACATTTATGAAGGGATTCAGGGAAACCGGCAGGCCGGACTTGAGTCCTGGAGATGGGAAGTACAGTGCCTGCACTCTGAAGGAGGGGTGTTAATGTTGCAGTTTAAAAACTGTAGTGTAAAGCACCCTTCTGGCAAGACAGTGATGGAGTGAATGATGGTGAAAGTTTTTCTTTTTCGGGCCACCCTGCCTTGGTGGGAATCGGCCGGTGTGATAATAAAAAAAAAATAATATATATATATATATATATATATATATATATATATATATATATATATATATATATATATATATATATATATATATACATACACTACCGACATTCTAATAAGGAGACATTTCGGTCCTAGAACCTTGATCACTCCTACTAGCATGGAGTAGAAGACAGGTATATATAAGCAGAGACGCAAGTGATTAAAGGAACGGTAGTGAAGTTAGTTGAGGAGTTGTGGAAAGCTTATTACTATTATTATTATTATTATTATTATTATTATTATTATTATTATTATTATTATTATTATTATTATTATTCACATTATATTTCTTGGAATATTTATCTTGTGCACAAAATTTAATTGTAATCAAATATAAAAGGTTGTTATTCTGTCCAGGAATGATAATAGTAATATATTATGATATTAGAGTTATTAAGATTCTGCACACTTTGGTACGGTGTGTACATGACACTCACCAGCATTTTATTTAGAGCCGAGAAGCAGGTGTGACCTCCTTACCTGTATCACGACAGTGAGTCAAAACCTATTTCGGCTCATGCTATTTACCTGCATGTTTTTTTTAGTGTGCATGAACAACGTCTCTGCTGTTTCGCTCATTCAGTAGCTTAAAGTCTTCTGGAAGATGCCTGGAGTAAAGGGTACGTACCTGGCTTTCTCTAGAATCAGAGTTAGTACCTTACTAGACTTGGACGTGGTGCTGTTATGCCCAGCTGCTTCTCTTCAGTCTCCGTGTTCTATCTTTGGCTTTACAATTCTTGTGCGTATTATGCAGGATTCTGCATTGTTACAATAATGTTTATAAAAACTTATGATGTGGTGAAAAATGCTCCATAAATAGTGTCAGTGGACGGGGTTTGTTCTGAAATCGAACGTGTATTGGACAGGTGACTGGGATGAGAGAGATGAGTGGGGAATGTGGGACAAAGTCAATCAGTGTTGTGGTAGAAGTTATGGGGATGTGATGGAGTTAGGCTGAGTAATGTAAGTTTGTAGTGTTTTGTGTAAGGTTCAGGCCATAATTTTATGCTTATGTGGGCCCAGGGAGGCGTTTTCTTGTCTGTGTGATTAGTGGAGAGTAATGGTGTTGTATATTTAAGGTTAATAATAATATATTTTCATATACATTAGATTATATGTCCTTCCTAGTAATTAACTTAAGGTGAATTTATCTATCCTTCTTGATAAGAATATTGACCATCTAGTTAAAGCTTTTTGTGAAGAAACAAGCTTGGCTCCTAGTTGGTGTATTTTGTTCAATATTTTAAATGCCCCTAGACAAGGCTTTTACCACTAGGCGTCAGCATTTATTTACTTAACATTCTAAATGCGTAACATGGAGACCAAGTCCGGGAGAATTATCAGATTTAGAATGATAATTCACATTTAAAACCTGGAGAGTCAGCATTTAAAGGAAAGATTACAGGAAGGATTTTCTATTAAATATTATAACAGTAAATAATAATTTACCTTTTTCAAGTGCAATTAATAAACAATTATTTTTCTGCCAGGCTTTATATGTGCATATTTAATGATTTTTTGGGGAGTTATTTAATAAAAGTAATTCTTTGTTAATATAATAATAATTCAGTGTAACAATGATATGTGTTTTGTTTGTGTTATATTATTGAAGGAGATGTGTTAATGTTACACTTTTATAAGTGTAGTGTAAGTGCGCCTCGAGCAAGGCAGTGATGGAGTGAATGATGAAAGTTTTTCTTTTTCCGGCCACCCTGCCTTGGTGGGAATAATAATAATAATAATAATAATAAAATATTTTACATGAATAATATCTGAAAGTGTTTTTATGCTATTAATTTCCAAGATGTGTGTAAGTAGTGGATATTCTAGAGGTGACGGATCTTGGAGGAGATCCCTGGATCAAACCCAACCATTAATAATGAAAATAATGAAGAAGAAATTAAGTTTGAAATTAACCCTAATTAAGGAAGAAAAAGATGTGAGAAGGACTGAACGTAAAAAGATCCAGGAGGAAAAAGAGTTGGAAATTCTTTGGGCAAAAGAGAGAGAGAGTTTATTTCTCAACAGCGAACAGATAATAGGTTACACATATTTAATAAGGATGAAGCTATAAAGTTTGTTCCTATATTTTTGGAGAAAGATCCAGATAAGTTTTTACATTATTTGAGAAAACAGCAAAACCACAACTGTGGCCAGACAGTGAATGGGCAACATTGGCACAAACTCAGTTAATTGGTCAAGTGTTACAAGCTGTTAGGTCTCTAGATGAGCATGAATTTTCTGATTATGAGAAGATGAAGGATGTTGTGTTGTTGGCTTATAAGATATTTCTAGAGACGTATAGGCAGAAGTTTAGAGCATTAAATTTTCAGGAAGGTCAACAAATGGTGCCGCTCCAAAGGTGTGGTAAGTGATTATGAGCGTGTAATTACCTTAATTTTATTAGCGGATCTTTTGAACAGTGTACCTCCTGACCTTAAGGCATATCTTGAGGAAAAAGATGTTAATGATTTTAACCATGCTTTAATGTTGGGTGAAAGGTTTTAGCCAACAAAAATTTGGAAGTAGTTATCACCCAGAACATGGCTGCTGCACAGGCCTCTCCAGTAAGTACCAAAGTAGATGAATGGTTCAGAAAACCGACAAGTTTATAAATTAGACACATGCAACACTTGGGTATCTTTAATAAGGAAACGTTTCGCCACACAGTGGCTTCATCAGTCCATACAAAGAAGAATGGTGAAGAACAGGAGGAGTTTGAGGTAATCAGTCGCTCAGCCTTGAGTAGATGTGGTTAGCCCATCAATCTTGGAAAGAATACATCACATCTGTGAAGAAGTAGTAGAGACTACTTGGCTAAAATGAAGTGGATGGCACCAATAAACCAGCCTGCCAGTCTGACCTTAATGAGATTGTGGGACCGTGAAGTGGTGCTACATACTCTGGAACTGTTAGGTAAGACACATATGCAACAGTTAGACAACTTTATTCCGAAACGTTTCGCCTACACAGTAGGCTTCTTCAGTCGAATACAGAAAGTAGGCATGAACAGTAGAGATGTGAAGACGATGTAATCAGTCCATCACCCTTGAAGTCGTAGAATTTGAGGTTGTCAGTCCCTCAGCCTGGAGCAGTTCAGTTCCATAGTCAGGAACTATGATAGTCAGGAACTATGATAGTTCCTGACTATGGAACTGAACTGCTCCAGGCTGAGGGACTGACAACCTCAAATTCTACGACTTCAAGGGTGATGGACTGATTACATCGTCTTCACATCTCTACTGTTCATGCCTACTTTCTGTATTCGACTGAAGAAGCCTACTGTGTAGGCGAAACGTTTCGGAATAAAGTTGTCTAACTGTTGCATATGTGTCTTACCTAACAACCTGTCGGTATTGTATACCATTTTGATGTTCCACTCTGGAACTGGCATTGGAGCCGATTCCTGAGAATGTTTGACAAGGTGCAGTGAATAGTACCTAGTGGTAGATAAGGTCTCTAATGAAAATAAAACCCAATCAGAAAAGGGTTCAACAGTTGGCTAAGACACAGCTGTTTTTTTTTTTTTTAATTTTGTGTGGCAGTGTAATCCCCATGTGGCGAAACGTTTCTTCAATAAAGATACCCAAGTGTTGCACATGTATCTAATTTATCAAGCTATACATGGTCTAGCTGGAGTGAGATGTTATATTGATGAACTTGGCAGCACATGTGAAACAGCTGAGAGAGCTTTCTAACAGGTTCACGATGTTCAGCTCACAGATAATTTGGTGAAGTGTTTTTAGACAAGACCAGGTGACATTTTTAGGGCATGTAATTGGCCAGGGAAGAGTAGCCCCAGTGAATGCCAAGGTGGAGGCAAGACAATTTCCATGTACCAAAGAGCCAAGAAGAAGTGATGCGTTTCGAAGGCACGGTAACATTTTCAGAAAATTCTGCTTAAATTTGTCAAAGGTGATTTCCCCACTCACAGGCCTTATTAGTCCCAAACGAAAATATGTGCGGGATATTAAATGTCAGAGGGCATTTGAAAATGTAAAAGCTCTGCTTGCTAGTGCTCCTGTACTGACTAGTCACAATTTTGCACTTCCATTTTCTCCGCAAGTAGAAACCAAAAATACTAATGTTAGTGCTATATTGTTACAAAAAGTAGCACGACAATATTTCGGCAAAACTGAAAAGTCACCAAATAATTTATGCTACCACAGAAAAGGAAGCTCTTGCTATTGTGTTGGTTGTGCAACATTGTCAGTATAATGATCAGTCATACATTTTCTTCACCTAACGAGAAACCATGGGCCTACCGGCCCATGCGAGGCAGGTCCAAGTCTCCTACCAGCGTTAGCCAATGACCCAACCTAGTCAGGTCAGGTCACATCCATGTAAGGAAGAAGCGCGGCATCAGACCTAGTAGCACAAGCTAGCCAGGTCTAACTCACACTCACCCACACCCACTCTTGTATTTATCTAACCTATTTTTAAAACTACACAACGTTTTAGCTTCTATAACGGTACTTGGGAGTTTGTTCCACCCATCCACAAATCTGTTACCAAACCAGTGCTTTCCTATATCCTTCCTGAATCTGAATTTTTCCAACTTAAAACCATTGCCGCGAGTCCTGTCTTGGCTAGATATTTTTAGCATGCTGTTTACATCCCCTTTATTTATTCCTGTTTTCCACTTATACAGCTCAATCATATCTTCCCTAATTCTACGCCTTTCGAGAGAGTGCAGATTCAGGTCCCTCAGTCTATCCTCATAGGGAAGATTTCTGATACATGGGATCAACTTTGTCATCCTCCTCTGTACGTTTTCCAGCGCATTTATATACATTCTGTAATACGGTGACCAGAACTGAGCAGCATAGTCTAAATGAGGCCTAACCAAGGATATATAGAGTTCAAGAACAACCTGAGAACTCCTATTATTTATGCTCCTTGATATGAAGCCAAGGATTCTGTTAGCTTTACTGCGAACACTTATGCAATGTTGTCTTGGTTTTAGATTACTGCTAACCAGAACTAAATCCTTTCCTCAAACAATAATATTAAGATCTGCATTATTTAGTTTATATGTGGCATGGTTATTTTCTTGGCCAATGTTTAGAAGTTTGCATTTGTCTATATTAAACTGCATCTGCCGCTTCTCTTACCGCTGCATCAGTCCGTTCAAATCTTCCTAGAGTGCTCTAGTGTCCTCGTCAGAATGAATTCGAAGGCCTATTTTGGTGTCATCGGTGATTCGTTTTGTGAAGAGAACAGAGAATGTGGTTGCTCATATATTGTCTTCACTGTAGTGTAAATAATGTAGTGTGTAGAACATTTGTCTGCTCTAGTTTTACAGTGGTTGCAGTGAGGGAGTAAATGGCATCTCTGACTACCGAAAGGATTAATGCTCAGTGTTACTACTACTACTACTACTACAACTACTACTACTACTACTACTACTACTACTACTACTACTGCTGCTGCTGCTGCTGCTGCTGCTGCTGCTGCTGCTGCTGTCGTCGTCGTGGGGGTTCGGAAGGAGATATGATGGATAAGGTAAACTCACTTGTTGGATCATAGCAATATGTATTGTCAGACTGTGGTAAGGAAGGGATGGGCCCAGCCTGCCGTGTTACTGCCTGGATGTCTAAGCACGGAGTGAGGACGAGGCAGCGCCTCTCACTCACTCATGCTGTATCCCATGATGTCATACAGTCACTCGGCCTAATAGGGATCTTCTATATAAAACACATGGATGGTACTATGATGCTCAGCTAATCTATACAACACATATAAGGGGATCAGCAACTATGCTGACAGCTCGGTCATGTTACGTATGTCGTCTCGACATACACTACTATGCTATAGGCTGAACAGGCAGGTGGTTCTGGGCTGATTCTATACAATAACAAATTCATATATAACTTAGAACTAATGGATGGTATCATAATGAGTTTTATGTAATGGGTGTTAACGTACTGAGTTTTAACGTAATGAGTTCCATTGTAATGCATTACGACTTATAAGAACAAATCATTGTACAATATGGATGGAATTGATCGATCGACCTGTATTCATGCACTCTACAGATTCTGAGGAAGAATAAATATATATATACAAGGTGAAATTAACAGCAAAGGCAATCTGGTGCACTCAGATCATTACTGTTAAATTCTCAGAATACGGAGGGAACGTGAACACGAAAAAATAAATTTTCTGAAAAAAAAAAACTGATCAGTTAATAACAAAGCACACAGTTGACAATTTCCTTTATCTCTGACATCTAATTATACAGGCTATGTACATTTATACCCAATTCTGCGAGGGTGAGGTTTACATATGCAGAATGGTTATCATCTCTGGGAGGATCGAATTCCTCTGCAATGGCTAACACATGCCTTGACTGAGGGAGATCTGAATGAGTATCTACAAAAGATACTTGTGGGTTTCTCATTACTTGTCGAGTAAGCAAAGAATAGCGACATTCAGGTTGATTAACTGACTTAGTATTTGAGGTAGAGGGCACAGAGTCAAGAGGATTGTCAGCATCTGTCACAATAGTCTGGGTAGCAACATCATCAACATCGCATACTAATTTCATATGATCTAAATGCTATTCTTTGTACTTACCAGTACTAATTTCTCTAACCTTATACTTATTGCCAGTGATATGTTCAACAACTCGATAAAGGCCAACAAACTTTTGATTGAGCTTGGGCATTGCGGATGTTTTGTTGAAATTTGTCAGCATTACTCTTGAACCTACTTTAACTTTTGATGGCTTAGCACGGCTATCAGTTACTCTAGTAAATTCTGCTGTTGATTTATGAAGTGTTTCACGGATTCTTCTAAAAACAATGAGCTATGCTGGTACGAGTTGCTATGAAATCATCAGGGTTGTAATTGGGTTTCGGAGTAGAATATAACAACTCATAGGGTAAACGCTTGTCTACACCATACAATGCATAATGTGGAGTATCACCTATGGAAGCATTGTAAGCAGAATTTATGGCACATTGAACATCTGGTATAACTTCATCCCAAGTTTCACTATTGGGGTTGATAGTGGCTCTCAAGACATCAAGTACTTTCTTATTGGTTCGTTTATCTAACCCATTGCTGGCAGGATGATGAGGAACAATGGTGGATTTAGAGATCTTGTACAAAGTACACAAATTTTCAAGAATCTCTTTACAGAATTCACCTTCATTATCTGTTACTAAGGACTTAGGGGTGGTATGCCTGCAGATAATGCGTTCTTTAAATGCTTTAGCTATTGTCTCAGCAGTCTTATCTGCAACAGGAACTAACTCACAATATCTGGTGAAATGGTCTACCATAACACACAGATGTTTGTTGCCTTGGAGGGAACATTTAAAATTGGTTAACAAATCAAGGGCAACTCTCCCCCACGGTTCGCTAGTGGTTGGGTACACCTGGATTGGATTAGGACCATTGACCTTTCCTTTATGTTGCATACGAACACTATATTTCTTAACATACTCTGAAATGTCAGTTGCCATATGTGGCCAAAAGTACTTCATTCTGGCTTGTTTCACAGAACGATCCATACCAGGGTGTGCAACACCTGGTGCATCATGAACTATCTGTAGAGCTACATTCACTAGTGACTGTGGAATTACTAACTGGTATACTCTTCTACTTGGAGTACCCAACTCGGCTGTTCGATACAGTAACTCTTGGCTCATTACAAAGTCACTAATGGGTGCTGGTGGCTTCACAGTCAGAATAAGATCTTCCTGGAGCAGGAATCGAATCACACCAGACCACATGGGATCTGTTCTTTACGCATTCTTTACATCCTCGGCAGTAAATGGAGGATCTGCAGTTGCTACACTAACATGTTGCGATAAAGCATCTGCGACCACGTTTGACTTGCCAGGTAAATGTTCAAAAGTGGGATTGAACTCTTGGATAGTCAAGGTCCATCTGGCTAACCTTCCAGTAGGTTGTTTATTCTGGAATAAAGGTATCAGTGGTGCATGGTCTGTCAAGACATGAACAGGGTACTGGTAAATAATGTCTCGGAAGTGCTTTAAAGACCATACTATTGCTGAAGCTTCTTGCTCCATTACTGTATAATTACGTTCAGCCTTCGTAAGGACTCGGCTAGCAAATGCAACTGCGTTGTACTTGCCATCAGTCTTCTGAGCTAGTACGGCACCTATGCCAATTGAACTAGCTTCAGTTGTCAAATAGAAGGGCTTGGAAAAATCTGAGAATTTCAAAATGGGAGCAGACGTTAGCTTTTCTTATAGTGTCTGGAATGCTCTTTCTTGACGGAAGGTCCAGACGAAAGGAGCATCTTTCTTAAGCAATTCAGTTAGAGGAGCTGCTATTGAAGAAAAATTAGCAATGAAAGATCTATAGAAACCTGCTAGACCCACAAAGGATCTTACAGCATCAGCAGTTTTGGGGGATGGAAAATTTAGTACTGCCATTACTTTGCTTTGATCAGTCGTAACCCCTCTAGGAGTGACTATGTGACCAAGAAACTTAATTTCTTATCTGAAAAATTGACATTTAGACAGTTTGATCTTTAAATTGGCTTCTTCAAGCTTACCAAGTCTTTTCAGGTGTGTATCCACATCTTTGGACATGACGATTACGTCATCTAAGTACACCATAAGTGCTTTACCTATAAGACCTCTAAAGATATTGGTCATGAGTCTAATGAATGTGATAGGAGAGGATCGTAATCCAAAAGCCATTCAAAGGAAGTGATAATGACCTGTGGGAGTGGAGAATGCGGTTAACTCTCGGCTGTCCTCGTGAAGAGGGACTTGCCAAAACCCTTGTAACAAGTCCAGGGTCAAGAAGACTTTGTTATCTCCAATGTTGCGTAAAAGATCAAGTACAGGAAGTGGGAAGCGATCTGGAATAGTTTTTGCATTTAACTTCCTAAAGTCAATCATCGGGCGCCAAGTACCGTCCTTCTTAGGCACTAGGATTAAGGGTGCATTCCAGGGTGAATTGCTAGGTGCAATAACTCCATCATTGAGCATTTGATTGATCAGTTCTTCTGCGACAGCAACTTGGGAATGAGGCATTCTGTACGCAGGTATATAGATAGGCCTAGTACCAGGTTCAAGTGGAATACGATGGGACAATAAGTTCATTATACCCATCTTCTCACCTGGTAAGGCAATGGCTCTACGACATTTGTTTAACAGAGTCAACAAACGCTTGACTTCGTCTGGGAAGTCAGTGGGAGCTAAGTCTTTCTCCTCAACTGGTGGAATGGATTGATCCAGTGGAGTGGATGAGGTCTCCCCTGTTGAAATAGCACCGACCCACTGGTGAGGTGGCACGTCATCCTGTACTTGAACAGGGTAAGGATAGTGAACCAGGCCAACAAGATTGGTATTTGCTCTGAGACGAACACTGTGACCCAAAGTGTTAGCAAGGAATAAATGGATCTTACTGTCTCTACAACGTGTAAGGAAGGTTCAACAAATAAAGCCTTGACCTTGCAGGAATCACTGTCAACTAGGACGTTATCGCCATCTGGAACATTAGGAACAACAACAGACACTCTGAACATTAAAATGGTATAAAATACCGACAGGTTGTTAGGTAAGACACATATGCAACAGTTAGGTATCTTTATTTCGAAACGTTTCGCCTACACAGTAGGCTTCTTGAAGAAGCCTACTGTGTAGGCGAAACGTTTCGAAATAAAGATACCTAACTGTTGCATATGTGTCTTACCTAACAACCTGTCGGTATTTTATACCATTTTAATGTTCAATCTGTCTGACACTGCAACACAAGGGTATCTTGGTACAGACCTACAATCAACTTCGACAACCTCTACTAGTGAGAACGGCTGGATTTGAGAGGGACCTGTCCTCCCAGCATCTGAGTTCTTACCTCTCCTAGTGACCTACGTCTCACCTCTTGGCGCTATATAAGGCTCCATCCTGTCACTTCATCTCCATATTGTTTCATACCATGGAACAATGCTCTTCTCCAGACTGAGGGACTGACCACCTCAAAACTTTAAGGGTGATGGACTGATTACATCGTCTTCAAGTATCTTCTGCTTCTATCAACTTTTCTGTACTCGACTGAAGAAGCCTACTGTGTAGGCGAAACGTTTCGAAATAAAGATACCTAACTGTTGCATATGTGTCTTACCTAACAACAGACACTCTAGTGAGAGCACTAGCCACAACAGAGACGTCTTTCTGCAGACGGCATGTGACATCAACAAGAGATGGCATTACTAGTTTCAAGTAATCGTTTTCCGACAAGGCATCCCCTGTGGAGAAACTACTACTTGGACTAGCAGACATTGCAGGGATAGGCTGAGCACTCAAGGCAGTCTGAGTGTCCTCGGACACTTGAGGCAATACACTATCTTGCATATCTGAAGGTGTAGGTGGAACACAGATGGGAGTGACAGAGTTACTAGTGCCTGATCGCTTGGGTACGCTACTGGAAAATGCATTAGCTTGTAAGGACTTAATCCGTACATCATACTCTGCGGCAGTATGGCAGATTTCTGATCCAAGCTGGTAACCCAAAAATGGAACGATCAAGTCGTCAATTTGGGCATGCCATCGGTAAGGGTCCAGCACAATGCGTAATTCTCGCATGGAAGCAAATCCCAGTAGAAGGTCACCAGGGAAAGTAATCTGGTCGACAACAAGAATAGCAGCAGTAAAGTCTCTACCTTGGATAGAAAAGGTGAGCGAAGTCTGACCTCAGACACGCAGAAGGGAACCAGCTACTCCACAAAGGGAGGTTACAGTAGTTGGTTCAACGAGGAGGACACGTCGTAACTGCTTCTCTTTAAACAAGCTAGACCTGATGATATTAACTTGCGCACCAGAGTCCATGAACACATGAACGGGCGCATTATGGATAGAAGCTTGTACTAAAGGACCTATCGTTTCATTTGGAGTTATGTGCAAACAGAAGGGTGTGTTGTCATCAGAGAAGGCATTTTCCACTTCATCCCCAAATTCCTCTACGTCAGAGACGTGTGAAGCAATATCAACAGCGAGGTTGTCATTCTCAAGACTGGCTAAGGCTTCATAGGAATTTTGAACTGGGATGGTGTACTCATTATCACCTACTGTCATGACTGGACGAGTAGACTGGGGTGCTCGGATTCCCCTGAATTGGAAGAATGAGGCTGATTCTGGTTCTGAGAACCCCGATCTCTATTTCCTCTCCTGGCTCTGCGATTGGAACGGCCACGGAAAGATCTAGAGTACTGAAGGTTGTAGAGAGCATTGCGCTCAGATGTGTCATGTCCATGTATTCTGTGATAAGTACAATAAGGCAATCAGACTGGTGCTTATCATCATTACGATGCCTCTTAGAACGACTGTCAGGGCAATCTACCGCGATGTGGCCAAGGTAACCACAATTGTAGCAAGCTCTTTGACTATAGGTACTATACATGCTACGAGTGCTATGGGAATGATGGCTCTTAACACTAGCTTTGGATGATGATCGCGAGTGATTTAGATTGGGAGTTTTGGTAGTAGCACAAACAAGAGGAGGTACAGGAGTAGACAAAGTGGTTGGCGTAGACTTTCGATAAGGGAAGGTTCCCTCGGGACACAAATTTCGCACATGGATGAGAGCTGCAAGCGGTCCCATCGTAGCATTTAGAGGACTAGAATTATACACATACATTGATGTTGGTGGCATTAGCTGTTTGATAACTCCGAATGCTGCTAATTTAGCAAACCCTTCAAGAGCTGATTTATCATCGTCTTTAAGGTACTTGGAATTTTGATCTGCTTTAATGAATGAGGACATCAGGTTATTTAGACGAAGGGCAAACTCATCTAATGACTCCTCTGGCCTCGGAGCTCTCTGGCCTCGGAGCTGTACACACTAACTCCTTAAGAACGACAAAAGGATTGGTTTCTCGCACTGGTTCAAGATAGTTACGGATTAACTGCTCATGATCTTGCCACTTGGTTAGATCCTGAAAGTCTTTCATACGAATCAAGTTGAACACATGTGAGGCGGCTGGAGAACGAGCTAAACTCTCCTTTCCGATACTAATTAAACAACTCTCTGATGGAGGACCATCTACTGAGGCATTAGCTCTAGCTCGAACAGCGGTAAACCAATCTTCTAGGTTGTCTGAGTTTACACCATTCCAGCCTTGCCTGCCAAGCCAGCTTTCCACCCCTGCTGTGCTCATTGTTAGAAGTTATCTAGCCATTCTGTATGAAGGGTTAAGCCAAGCCAGCCAGCAACTAACCTAGGTGACTAACCGAGGTGAC
>NC_091307.1:35194982-35244982 GCF_038502225.1 Cherax quadricarinatus
CACAGTGTACTTACCCTCAGTACCAGAGACAGTGTACATACACTCAGTACCAGACACAGTGTACTTACACTCAGTACCAGAGACAGTGTACATACACTCAGTACCAGAGACAGTGTGCATACACTCAGTACCAGAGACAGTGTACATACACTCAGTACGAGAGACAGTGTACATACACTCAGTACCAGAGACAGTGTACTTACACTCAGTACCAGAGACAGTGTACTTACACTCAGTACCAGAGACAGTGTACATACACTCAGTACCAGAGACAGTGTGCATACACTCAGTACCAGAGACAGTGTACATACACTCAGTACCAGAGACAGTGTGCATACACTCAGTACCAGAGACAGTGTACATACACTCAGTACCAGAGACAGTGTACATACACTCAGTACCAGAGACAGTGTGCATACACTCAGTACCAGAGACAGTGTACATACACTCAGTACCAGAGACAGTGTACTTACACTCAGTACCAGAGACAGTGTACATACACTCAGTACCAGAGACAGTGTACTTACACTCAGTACCAGAGACAGTGTACATACACTCAGTACCAGAGACAGTGTACATACACTCAGTACCAGAGACAGTGTACATACACTCAGTACCAGAGACAGTGTACATACACTCAGTACCAGACACAGTGTACTTACACTCAGTACCAGAGACAGTGTACATACACTCAGTACCAGACACAGTGTACATACACTCAGTACCAGAGACAGTGTACATACACTCAGTACCAGAGACAGTGTACATACATTCAGTACCAGAGACAGTGTACATACACTCAGTACCAGAGACAGTGTACATACACTCAGTACCAGACACAGTGTACTTACACTCAGTACCAGAGACAGTGTACATACAGTCAGTACCAGACACAGTGTACATACACTCAGTACCAGACACAGTGTACATACACTCAGTACCAGAGACAGTGTACTTACACTCAGTACCAGAGACAGTGTATTCTCCCTCAGTACTAGACTCAGTGTACATACACTCAGTACCAGAGACAGTGTGCATACACTCAGTACCAGAGACAGTGTATTCTCCCGCAGTACTAGACTCAGTGTACATACACTCAGTACCAGAGACAGTGTACTTACACTCAGTACCAGAGACAGTGTGCATACACTCAGTACCAGAGACAGTGTACATACACTCAGTACCAGAGACAGTGTATTCTCCCTCAGTACTAGACTCAGTGTACATACACTCAGTACCGGAGACAGTGTACTTACACTCAGTACCAGAGACAGTGTGCATACACTCAGTACCAGAGACAGTGTACATACACTCAGTACCAGAGACAGTGTACTTACACTCAGTACCAGAGACAGTGTACATACACTCAGTACCAGAGACAGTGTACATACACTCAGTACCAGAGACAGTGTGCATACACTCAGTACCAGAGACAGTGTACATACACTCAGTACCAGAGACAGTGTACATACACTCAGTACCAGACACAGTGTACTTACACTCAGTACCAGACACAGTGTACTTACCCTCAGTACCAGAGACAGTGTACATACACTCAGTACCAGACACAGTGTACATACACTCAGTACCAGACACAGTGTACTTACCCTCAGTACCAGAGACAGTGTACATACACTCAGTACCAGACACAGTGTACTTACACTCAGTACCAGAGACAGTGTACATACACTCAGTACCAGAGACAGTGTGCATACACTCAGTACCAGAGACAGTGTACATACACTCAGTACCAGAGACAGTGTACATACACTCAGTACCAGAGACAGTGTACTTACACTCAGTACCAGAGACAGTGTACTTACACTCAGTACCAGAGACAGTGTACATACACTCAGTACCAGAGACAGTGTGCATACACTCAGTACCAGAGACAGTGTACATACACTCAGTACCAGAGACAGTGTGCATACACTCAGTACCAGAGACAGTGTACATACACTCAGTACCAGAGACAGTGTACATACACTCAGTACCAGAGACAGTGTGCATACACTCAGTACCAGAGACAGTGTACATACACTCAGTACCAGAGACAGTGTACTTACACTCAGTACCAGAGACAGTGTACATACACTCAGTACCAGAGACAGTGTACTTACACTCAGTACCAGAGACAGTGTACATACACTCAGTACCAGAGACAGTGTACATACACTCAGTACCAGAGACAGTGGACATACACTCAGTACCAGAGACAGTGTACATACACTCAGTACCAGACACAGTGTACTTACACTCAGTACCAGAGACAGTGTACATACACTCAGTACCAGACACAGTGTACATACACTCAGTACCAGAGACAGTGTACATACACTCAGTACCAGAGACAGTGTACTTACACTCAGTACCAGAGACAGTGTACATACACTCAGTACCAGAGACAGTGTACATACACTCAGTACCAGAGACAGTGTACATACACTCAGTACCAGAGACAGTGTACTTACACTCAGTACCAGAGACAGTGTACATACACTCAGTACCAGAGACAGTGTACTTACACTCAGTACCAGAGACAGTGTACATACACTCAGTACCAGAGACAGTGTACATACACTCAGTACCAGAGACAGTGTACATACACTCAGTACCAGAGACAGTGTACATACACTCAGTACCAGACACAGTGTACTTACACTCAGTACCAGAGACAGTGTACATACACTCAGTACCAGACACAGTGTACATACACTCAGTACCAGAGACGTGTACATACACTCAGTACCAGAGACAGTGTACTTACACTCAGTACCAGAGACAGTGTACATACACTCAGTACCAGACACAGTGTACTTACACTCAGTACCAGAGACAGTGTACTTACACTCAGTACCAGAGACAGTGTACATACACTCAGTACCAGAGACAGTGTACATACACTCAGTACCAGAGACAGTGTACATACACTCAGTACCAGACACAGTGTACTTACACTCAGTACCAGAGACAGTGTACATACACTCAGTACCAGACACAGTGTACTTACACTCAGTACCAGACACAGTGTACTTACACTCAGTACCAGAGACAGTGTACTTACACTCAGTACCAGACACAGTGTACTTACACTCAGTACCAGACACAGTGTACTTACACTCAGTACCAGAGACAGTGTACTTACACTCAGTACCAGAGACAGTGTACTTACACTCAGTACCAGACACAGTGTACTTACACTCAGTACCAGAGACAGTGTACTTACACTCAGTACCAGAGACAGTGTACATACACTCAGTACCAGACACAGTGTACTTACACTCAGTACCAGACACAGTGTACTTACACTCAGTACCAGACACAGTGTACTTACACTCAGTACCAGAGACAGTGTACATACACTCAGTACCAGAGACAGTGTACTTACACTCAGTACCAGACACAGTGTACTTACACTCAGTACCAGACACAGTGTACTTACACTCAGTACCAGAGACAGTGTACTTACACTCAGTACCAGAGACAGTGTACATACACTCAGTACCAGACACAGTGTACTTACACTCAGTACCAGAGACAGTGTACTTACACTCAGTACCAGAGACAGTGTACTTACACTCAGTACCAGAGACAATGTACTTACACTCAGTACCAGACACAGTGTACTTACACTCAGTACCAGACACAGTGTACATACACTCAGTACCAGACACAGTGTACTTACACTCAGTACCAGACACAGTGTACTTACACTCAGTACCAGAGACAGTGTACATACACTCAGTACCAGAGACAGTGTACTTACACTCAGTACCAGACACAGTGTACTTACACTCAGTACCAGACACAGTGTACTTACACTCAGTACCAGAGACAGTGTACTTACACTCAGTACCAGAGACAGTGTACATACACTCAGTACCAGACACAGTGTACTTACACTCAGTACCAGAGACAGTGTACTTACACTCAGTACCAGAGACAGTGTACTTACACTCAGTACCAGAGACAGTGTACTTACACTCAGTACCAGACACAGTGTACTTACACTCAGTACCAGAGACAGTGTACATACACTCAGTACCAGAGACAGTGTACATACACTCAGTACCAGAGACAGTGTACTTACACTCAGTACCAGAGACAGTGTACTTACACTCAGTACCAGAGACAGTGTACTTACACTCAGTACCAGACACAGTGTACTTACACTCAGTACCAGAGACAATGTACTTACACTCAGTACCAGACACAGTGTACATACACTCAGTACCAGACACAGTGTACTTACACTCAGTACCAGAGACAGTGTACATACACTCAGTACCAGAGACAGTGTACTTACACTCAGTACCAGAGACAGTGTACTTACACTCAGTACCAGAGACAGTGTACATACACTCAGTACCAGACACAGTGTACATACACTCAGTACCAGACACAGTGTACTTACACTCAGTACCAGAGACAGTGTACATACACTCAGTACCAGAGACAGTGTACTTACACTCAGTACCAGAGACAGTGTACTTACACTCAGTACCAGAGACAGTGTACTTACACTCAGTACCAGACACAGTGTACATACACTCAGTACCAGACACAGTGTACTTACACTCAGTACCAGACACAGTGTACATACACTCAGTACCAGACACAGTGTACTTACACTCAGTACCAGAGACAGTGTATTCTCCCTCAGTACCAGACACAGTGTACTTACACTCAGTACCAGAGACAGTGTACTCACCCTCAGTACCAGACACAGTGTACTTACACTCAGTACCAGAGACAGTGTACTCACCCTCAGTACCAGACACAATGTACTTACACTCAGTACCAGAGACAATGTACTTACACTCAGTACCAGAGACAGTGTATTCTCCCTCAGTACTAGACACAGTGTACATACACTCAGTACCAGAGACAGTGTACATACACTCAGTACCAGACACAGTGTACATACACTCAGTACCAGAGACAGTGTACATACACTCAGTACCAGACACAGTGTACATACACTCAGTACCAGACACAATGTACGTACACTCAGTACCAGACACAGTGTACTTACACTCAGTACCAGACACAGTGTACTTACACTCAGTACCAGACACAGTGTACTTACACTCAGTACCAGACACAGTGTACTTACACTCAGTACCAGACACAGTGTACTTACACTCAGTACCAGACACAGTGTACTTACACTCAGTACCAGATACAGTGTACTTACACTCAGTGTTACCACGATGTTTCCCTGAATATAATAGCCGACAAATTCCCTGTAATAGTCTGTGATGCAGAAGACAGCCGTGGATGTCACCAACACCACCACCGCCAGTAACATCATGTGTCTGTGTTGATACATGGCCCTCCCCTTCACCTGGAACCTCGTAGCAATGTCTCCTCACGCCAGTTACCT
The DNA here is from genome assembly GCF_038502225.1 of Cherax quadricarinatus. Lineage (NCBI taxonomy): Eukaryota > Metazoa > Arthropoda > Malacostraca > Decapoda > Parastacidae > Cherax > Cherax quadricarinatus. The sequence continues at coordinate 35,200,369 of NC_091307.1, forward strand.
CGTTGCAGAGTCTTCACGCCTGGCACCTATGTATGCCTTGTCTTCTTAGCTTCTATTGGCACCAATGTCGACGTTCTCAGCTGCCGGTCATCTAGTAAGTGAAAGATTGCTTGTAATGTCTTTTATGAAGAGAGAGAAAGTGAGAGGAAAAACAGTGAGAGAGAGAGAGAGAGAGAGAGAGAGAGAGAGAGAGAGAGAGAGAGAGAGAGAGAGAGAGAGAGAGAGGTAACAGTTCTTAGCTTGTAAATAAAGTTAAGAACCTTGTCAAATAAAAGAGGGTGAAAGAGAGAGAAGAGAGAGGGGCCCTGCTATAACTGCTAACATACCTGATACAACTACCTGACACAGTATACCTGATACAACTGCCGACATACCTGATGCAACTGAAAACATACTTGACAAAACTACCAACATACCTGTTACAACAAGCAACATACCTGATACAACTACCAACATATCTGATACAACTGTCAACATATCTGATACAACTGCAAACATACGTAATACAACTTCCAACACACCTGATACAACTACCAACATACCTGATATAACTACAAGCATAATTGATACAACCGTCAACATACCTGATACAACTGCCAACATACCTGATACACTACCAACATACCTCATATAACTACAACCATAACTGATACAACTACCAACATACTTGATGCACCTTCCAACATTACCTGTTACAAATTACCTGGAGTTTACCTGGAGAGAGTTTCGGGGGTCAACGCCCCCGCGGCCCGGTCTGTGACCAGGCCTCCTGGTGGATCAGCGCCTGATCAACCAGGCTGTTGCTGCTGGCTGCACGCAAACCAACGTACGAGCCACAGCCCGGCTGATCAGGAACTGCCTTTAGGTGCTTGTCCAGTGCCAGCTTGAAGACTGCCAGGGGTCTGTTTGTAATCCCCCTTATGTGTGCTGGGAGGCAGTTGAACAGTCTCGGTCCCCTGACACTTATTGTATGGTCTCTTAACGTGCTAGTGACACCCCTGCTTTTCATTGGGGGGATGGTGCATCGTCTGCCAAGTCTTTTGCTTTCGTAGTGAGTGATTTTCGTGTGCAAGTTCGGTACTAGTCCCTCTAGGATTTTCCAGGTGTATATAATCATGTATCTCTCCCTCCTGCGTTCCAGGGAATACAGGTTTAGAAACCTCAAGCGCTCCCAGTAATTGAGGTGTTTTATCTCCGTTATGCGCGCCGTGAAAGTTCTCTGTACATTTTCTAGGTCGGCAATTTCACCTGCCTTGAAAGGTGCTGTTAGAGTGCAGCAATATTCCAGCCTAGATAGAACAAGTGACCTGAAGAGTGTCATCATGGGCTTGGCCTCCCTAGTTTTGAAGGTTCTCATTATCCATCCTGTCATTTTTCTAGCAGATGCGATTGATACAATGTTATGGTCCTTGAAGGTGAGATACCAACATCTCTGATATAAGCCACGGGCCTGGTAGGACAGTGTGTGAAGCTCTCGCTTCACACACTGAGGGTACGTGGTTCGATTCCAGGCAAGGGTGAAAGCATTGGTAGTGATTCCTTACACCTGTCGACCCAGTTCACCGATCAGTAAAATGGGTCCCTGGGTGTTAATCGACTGGTGTGGGTCGCATCCTGAGACAAAATTGACTTAATTTGCCCGAAATGCTCTGCATAACAAGGGACTTCCTATATGGTAGTATGTCATTGTTGTCAGCTACGCCTGTATACCATGTACGTGTACTTGTAGAATTAATGATATAATAATAATAATTATTATTATTATTATTATTATTATTATTATTATTATTATTATTATTATTTTTCTAACGTACCTGATGCAACAACCAACGTACCTGATACAACAACCAACGTACCTGATACAACAACCAACGTACCTGATATAGATACCAACGTACCTGATACAATAACCAACGTACCTGATATAGCTACCAACGTACCTGATACACAACCAACGTACCTGATACAACTACCAACATACCTGATAAACTATCAATATACCTGATACAATTACCAAAGTACCTGATACAACCAACATACCTGATACAACAACCAACGTACCTGATACAACTACCAACGTATTACCTGGAGTATACCTTGACAGGGTTTCGGAGGTCAATGCCCCCGCGGCCCGGTCTGTGACCAGGCCTCATGGTAGATCAGGGCCTGATAAACCAGGCTGTTACTATTGGCCGCATGTAAACCGACGTACGAACCACAGCCCGGCTGGTCAGGTACTGACTTTAGGTGCCCGTCCAAAGCCTTCCTGAAGACAGCCAGGGGTCTATTGGTAATCTCCCTTATGTATGCTGGGAGTCAGTTGAACAGTCTTGGGCCCCTGACACTTATTGTGTTTTCTCTTATCGTGCTATTGGAACACCTGCTTTTCATTGGGGGAATGTTGCATCGTCTGCCGAGTCTTTTGCTTTCATAGGGAGTGATTTTCGTGTGCAAATTTGGTACTAATGCTTCTAGTATTTTCCAAATCTATATAACCATGGATCTCTTCCGCCTGTGTTCCAGGGAGTACAGGTCGAGGAACTTTAAACGTTCCCAGTAATTTAGGTGTTTTATCGCAATTATGTGTGCCGTGAAGATTCTCTGTACTTTTTCTAGGTCAGCAATTTTACCTGCCTTGAAAGGTGCTGTTAGTTTGCAGCAATATTCCAGCCTTGATAGAACAAGCGACCTGAAAAGTGTCATCTTGGGCTTAGCATTGTACCCTGATACAGTTGCCAATGTACCTGATACAACTTACAACATACCTGATACAACTTCCAATATACCTGATACAACTACCAACATACCTGATACAACTACCAATGTGGAAAATATTTTAATCTTCCGAAGCTATAGTGTCTAATAGGTGTTTAATGTGTCGATATGGGTCAAAAAAGTATTTGAAAATGGACTAGAACCAACAGGGAAGCTCTGCGCCTGCGCTGATGGGCAGGGAGAGGTTGAGACGGGGCATCAGGGAGCGGGAGTGTTTGGAATGGAGTTAAGAGGCTGGGAAAACATGGGACCAGGAAACTCTCGTTCACGGTGGCCTAAGGATTAATATAGGCCTCACTTCATAATAGGAAGTGTCGTAACTGTTCCTGGTGAAGAGTGAGGGAACATGATTTACGGGACCACCGTAATAAAGTGGCAAAATTAGTGAATAATGGTAGGATCGGTGGTGACTGGCGCGTCGCCATGGAGTGTGTCCCGGGGAAAAATACCCGTGATTTAATCATCACTTATCGGTCTCAGATCTTAATGGAGTGGCCTCCAATGTGTATAATAATTATGAGACATTAAACTGTATGGTGGGCTAAGAAGTAATCAGTGAAAATAACACCAAGTTAAGAGAATGTGTGAAGTGAAATGAGTCGCCGTTCTCAGAGTGAGCATCTGTTTACCTCATGGTTCCTATCCCGAGGATAGTGAAGTTTTCATGGAGTCACGACTTCTAAACCGGGACAAACCAACGGATACCTCGTCCTGCTGGAATAAGAACCGTGTCGGTGTAGCAGGACATCGAAATGAGATGGTGAATGGAGGAAATAAGGAGCATCAATCACCCACAGTTAAGTAACCCATCTAGTTACAGCAGACTGATACTGGCCAGTTAGGCATGTTGTAATTGGATAGGTTGTGAGTGATCCAGCTACATCAAGTGACCACCAGAGAATGTCTGGTAAGTGGTGGGATTATATACAAGTGTTTTCCTTTGATGGATATATCCATGTGTAACCTACCCCCCCCCTTCATTCAGTTAAACTAATATAATCTATACAGTCCACAATTAATTAGTAGCGCCGTACTTGTGGGTGCTATCCAATTCATACCAGTCTCGGATTGATGTGGGTAAGATTGTGAGGTCGAAGGGACCACCTGCAGTGACCAGGGGTGATTAAGTTTTCTCACGTCTACATGGGGTAACTACGGTAAACAACATGGTTGTTATCTCCCAATGAGATTACTCGTATGCATGTAATGTTGAGGTATATACAGGTAACCCCCTATAAAATTTTATAACCAACATACCTGATACAACTACCAACGTACCTGATACAACAATCAATGTACCAATGTACCTGATTCAACAATCAATGTACCAACGTACCTGATATAACTACCAACATACCTGATACAACAACCAACATACCTGATACAACTACCAACATACCTGATACAACAATCAACATACCAATGTACCTGATTCAACAATCAACGTACCAACGTACCTGATACAACTACTGTGGAAAATTGCATTTATCTGAATGTAACTCATTATATACATAACAGAAAATGATAACAAAGATAATTATTATTTATCAGAGTTACATAGACAAGTAGGAATTTGGGACACCTAGGTCGCAAAAATGTCCCCCTTCGATACCTACCACTGTCATACCCACAAGTTGCTCTGGACCTATTAATTAAATACATACACCAGGAATACTGGTAAATATATAAATTTGTGGAGTGTATATTAAAAATAATAAATGGTTATATATATACACAATTACATAACAGAAGGAAAATATATCTTAATATCACTCACCAATTTGACTGGATATTAAGTTGTATCATACTCAGGAAAACCTAACTAAATTTATGAAAACACTGGCCAGAATTATACACAAATCTAGAGAGCTTATCTGAGGTTCCTGGAGATGTCTTGTCCAGTCGTCTGATATCTCAAGTTATGCAGGAATGCATGTCCAACAATTTTGCCTCCTATTTGAGAGGTGTCAGCCCAATTTAGAGCAAGTAACCCTCAAAACCAAGATGGCAAGTTGCGCACAGGCTTTTCGTTTTCTATGACAGATACTGAATTTCTGGAAAATATATACAGTATTTTCCACAACTACCAACATACCTGATACAGCAACCAACGTACCTGATACAACTACCCAGCATTTAGTCCCGTAATACGACGGAACGGCTTAGCTGGGTGGCCCTTAAACCCTCCCAAACAAACAGCATTCTATCTAGTTGGCATGGATTGTTGGTAAGCTTATTTAATTTATAGATTTACCCTTCAGGGAAGGAGTAGGTAGTTTTACTGGTAGTACTCTAATATTAGGATCATTGAGGCAACTGTTGCCTGTAGATAATAATAATGTAGACCTAAGACCTTAACATAGGTAGTAATAGGCCGATAATGTAGGCAAACACTAGGATAAGTTAGCTAGGGAGAACTGGCAGCCCTAGTTTGAACGAAGAGACGAGGGTCTGGAAGAGACACCAGCTTGTTCTTCTTAAGACAGACACCAACTGGACAAGACGTGCCGTGATCAGCAGACGGCGCCCCCCACGTGTCTTCACATTTGAGACCTGGGGAAATCTGGTAGAGGCACCTCGATGTACCGTAGATGACCTCCATCAGGCCCATACAGTAAGACAAGACCTCCACTTTATCTCGTAGATTTCTGGCCAGTGTCTAGGGAGAATTGTGAGTGAGTTTGATCTGTGGGCCCGGTGTGCAACAGGCAGAGCATGCCCAGTAAGTACCAGTGTCTCAGGGCAGTCTGGAAGCTAGTGTCTGTGTCTGCATAGTTATACTAGGGGATACATACCCTCTTGGATATAGGAATTTCTGAGGTGCAGGCTGGACACTAATAATGATTGAATATTGCAGGAATTAAGGCTCCCGGTTGCACGTGGTTTCTGAGGGGAAGTCCAGAGGGGCTAAGGCTAAGCTTAGGGAAGTTGAAGATCAGGATATATGCTGCAACACCAAGTAAGTTAGTCCTTTATACGTGCATGCAGGCGAGTTTCTTGCAACACCAATCATTTGTGAAAATCTGTCCTATAAGCCACTTGTGAGGCTGAGGTGTACCCACCTCAGAGCTCGGTGTCAACATAGTTTGCCAGGGTAGGTGACTCACTTGGAGGCAGTCCACACAAATTTTCACAAAAAGTGGTCCTTCGAAAACCATGATGTGGAATAGCTAGGTTTAGCTATCATAGCTAGGCCACAGTTAGGAACCAGTTTAACAAAGTTAGGTTAAGTTAGCACTCCTAGGCCCAAGCTACACAGAGGCTAGGCCAAGCTGACTATACACAGAAGTTGTTATTTGCAGTAATTTATAGGCAGGCCAGGTAGGCTAGAGAAGCTTGTGAATTTAATTATTTACAATGATTACAAGTAATCCAGAGTAGGAGACTTGTGTGTTGACTACTTACAGTGGATTTGCAAGGTAGCCATAGTTAGGCTAGGCTTGTACAATATTTACAACAGTTATAGTAGCTAGGACAGATTTAACCTAGTCATTATTTACAGGGAGTTATAAAGCCAGGTTTAAGCTATAGCACACTAGCTAGGTTAGGATTTACCTTATCCAACCATCCATGCTAGACAGAGTAAACTGGGCAGTTAGGCCAAGCTATTTACATATATTATTCATTTACTGTTTCACAAGTTGAATTGTTGAATTTACTTGTGCGAACCAAGTGATTTTAATTTGTATACTGCACTTTTTATTGTGTGATTTTCGTTGTCTTTGATTCATGTTAATGTGGGATTTGTGAATTGTACCTGAGACTAGGTTAAGTCCTGTAATTATTTGCTGACATTGTACAGGAAATTGCTAGGTTAAGCTTTCACACCGATACACATTTTGATTAGGATTTGAGAGCTAACAGTGTACATTTTTGATTCAGAGTAGAGTCAATATAATATAGGGAGTTGTTAAGCTTGTTGAGAAGTCTTGAGACTCGTTCATTCTCACCTAATACCGTTCGTGCTGTGGGGTGGGCTAATTGAAGTACAAATTAGTACCGTGATCTTAACTAAACCGCAACTATGGTAGGTGAAGATGTAGTACCAGCTGTCCCAGCTCTAAGTCAATTAAAGCGGTCTATGGGAGCCTATAAGGGGCGCCTGAGCAAAGCATGTGAGGAGTGTCGTACGGTCAGGCAAGATCAGGACGTAGACTGGGAGGAACTAGAGAGTTGCCTGAAACCTTTGGAGCAAAGACTGGAGGCCTTTGAGAGATCATTTATCCTTTATGAGACAGAGGCCTATACTACAGGTGAGTCTGAATATACAGTTGAAGTAGCACGGACAGACTATGACGAACGAAGGGCAGAGTGTAAAGCAGAGATGAGACTCTGCAGGCAGTTAATAAAGACTTTGAAGGCCGGTACAGCAGGGGGAGCAAATGTTTCAAGGAACACGAACAACAGCACGCCTGTTAATGTGTTGCCCAGATTGCCCCAGTTGAATTTACCAACGTTCGACGGAACCTTAACAGAGTACATTGCTTTCTGGGATCAGTTTAAAGCCCAGATAGATGACAGAGACGATTTGTCAGATGCCGTCAAATTACAATATTTACGTTCACAGCTCAAGGGTAAAACCTTGGACTTGGTCCGGCATTACCAGACCACCGACACCAATTACCAACATGCCAAAGACCAATTAAAGGACACGTTTGGCGACACTGAGGAGATAAAGGTAGCTATACTTTATCGGTTGTTGAATCTAAAGGATTGTCGCCATGACCGTCAGAGCCTAGGGAAGTTCCGAATCGAAGTTATGCGTTTGACGAATAGTCTTAAAGATTTACATGATTGGGGTAAGTCAGAATGGTTCATCAGTCAGGTGATTCAGAGGAAACTGGCTAGCACTACAGTGCATGAGTTACACTTAAAATATCGGACGAATAGGTTCACGATAAAACAAATTGTTGAGGGGTTGGGAGATCTCGTTTCTCATTTGAGTATAGGTGTGAGAGAAGAGTCACCACCATCACCACATAAAAACCCAGACAGTCACTCAAAGATCTCGAGAGATCAGTCTAAAGCTCGTACGACTAACGTTGGAGTGTACTATGGTAAAGAAGTGTCTAAGGTAAGAACCTCTAAGCAGAACCTCAGAGGCACTCATGCCAGAATATGCGTGTTCTGCGAAGGCGAACATGCTAGCACGAGTTGCTCGGAGTATATAACACTGAGCAGTAGGCAACAGAGACTAAGGGAGTTGAGACTCTGCTTCAAGTGTTGTGGGGAACACTATGCGAGAGACTGTGGCACCCAGCTCAGTGAGTGTCGAGTCTGTTGCAAAGGTAAGCACCATACTGCACTATGTCCCAATAATTTAAGGGAACCCCAAGCTAGTAGGGATATCTCTCAGGTCAGGTAGAGATAGAAAGTGAGATAATTCTATGTAACTGTATTTGTGTATACCTGAATAAACTTACTTACTTACTTACTAGATAGAAAGTGAGTCCGAGCCTGAAATGGTAGCCAGCGTGATTAGTGGGAGTAAAGTCTCTAATCCGAGTGAGAATCATGGAGGTGCTGCCCTACCTACAATCATGGCAAAGGTTGTGAATGGGCACAGGTCCGAAACAACCCGATTATTCTTTGACCCAGGAGCACAAGTATCCTTGATAACAAAGAAGTTGGTGGCTAAATTAAAGTTGAAGGCCACAAAGAAAGTTAGTATGATGTTGGGAGGGGCTATAAGTCAGGTCCCACCCAAATCTTATGATGTGGTGGATGTCACAGTCAAATTAGGTGGACATCGCAGAGACATTACAGCCTTGGTGGTAGAGACGCTACCCATGGCAATTACAGCGAGAGGTCTTGCTGCAGCAGCTAAGCGATTGAAAGACCTTGACGTGAAGCTGGCAGACCAGGGAATTACCACTGACACAGTCAGAAATGTAGGTATCCTGGTGGGAGCCAATCATATAGATGACTTCCTGTCTACACGACGGACGTTTAAGGAAGGAATTGGTTTATACAGATCCCCAGTAGGATACATCATAGGCGGCAGGATTCCACCTGAATTCCCTGCCACGCCAGATAGAGGAGAAGCTGTCCCCATGATAGCTGGGGGAGTAGTGATAATGAATACCAGTATACACGATGAACCGCCAGGGAAGGTGAACCAGGTAGGGAGTGACGAACACTCGGTCACCTTGGGAAAACACTTTTACAGGGTACGTAAAGAGGGAGATAGATTGCCATTAAATCTAGGGAACCTCGTAACAGTGGGAGGAAAGGCTACCAAGGCATGTGGGCCACTGGGTGGGAAAGTACGGAGCCGCTCAGTCAAGGCTAGACATACAAAAGACGTTAAAGTTAAAGGAAAGAGTGCTAAGACCACCGGAACCAACAAGTTTACACCCCCAGAGGTCCACACAGGGGAAACTGGACGGTTGAAGTTAGACCAGAGTCTGCTCGACGAGAGTGGCCGGACGGCACTCGTGTCCAGGGTCCGCTGTGGGGGCTCGCAGAAGGTGAACTTGATTTAGACTTAGCGCCTACCTTCGCCGGCGGGAGGATGTGGAAATTTATTTGGTCCCTAAAGTTTCACAGGACAGATACGACATACGAAGGGGTCCCAGCATAGCCATAATGGGACGGCTGAGCTGGATGGCCCTTAAACCCTCCCAAACAAACAGCATTCTCTCTAGTTGGCGTGGATTGTTGGTAAGCTTATTTAATTTATAGATTTACCCTTCAGGGAAGGAGTAGGTAGTTTTACTGGTAGTACACTAATATTAGGATCATTGAGGCAACTGTAGATAATAATAATGTAGACCTAAGACCTTAACATAGGTAGTAATAGGCCGATAATGTAGGCAAACACTAGGATAAGTTAGCTAGGGAGAACTGGCAGCCCTAGTTTGAACGAAGAGACGAGGGTCTGGAAGAGAGACCAGCTCGTTCTTCTTAAGACAGACACCAACTGGACAAGACGTGCCATGATCAGCAGACGGCGCCCCCCACGTGTCTTCACATTTGAGACCTGGGGAAATCTGGTAGAGGCACCTCGATGTACTGTAGATGACCTCCGTCAGGCCCATACAGTAAGACAAGACCTCCTCTTTATCTCGTAGATTTCTGGCCAGTGTCTGGGGAGAATTGTGAGTGAGTTTGATCTGTGGGCCCGGTGTGCAACAGGCAGAGCATGCCCAGTAAGTACCAGTGTCTCAGGGCAGTCTGGAAGCTAGTGTCCGTGTCTGCATAGTTATACTAGGGGATACATACCCTCTTGGATATAGGAATTTCTGAGGTGCAGGCAGGACACTAATAACGATTGAATATTGCAGGAATTAAGGCTCCCAGTTGCACGTGGTTTCTGAGGGGAAGTCCAAAGGGGCTAAGGCTAAGCTTAGGGAAGTTGAAGATCAGGATATATGCTGCAACACCAAGTAAGTTAGTCCTTTATACGTGCATGCAGGCGAGTTTCTTGCAACATCAATCATTTGTGAAAATCTGTCCTATAAGCCACTTGTGAGGCTGAGGTACCCACCTCAGAGCTCGGTGTCAACAGAGTTTGCCAGGGTAGGTGACTCACTTGGAGGCAGTCCACACAAATTTTCACATCGTTTATTTATTTATTTAGTAATTTGAGCATACATACAGAGGTACAAAAAAATACAGGTAAGAGCAGCATGCCAAAGCCACTTGTATGCATAGCATTACGGGCTGGCTTAAAATTATAAGGTAGAGATGATGATGATTTTATTCAGATTAAACCCGGAATGTTAGTAACCCAGAACAACCCAACAAACCCAATGTCATCAATTATAAACAATGAACTAAATAAGTATTACTTGATTGCCGGTGAATTCAACTTCAGTGTCCTTCAAGTCCCATGTTAAGTAAACTACCAGCTGCATCAAATACCTTTAACACAGACTCTGATAAGTTTCAAACATACTATACCAATAAAGGGGTAACCCTTTTGAATAAAGTCATGAGATACACTAGTAAGTGTATCTCATGACTTTATTCAAAAAGAACTAAGCAGGTTAAACCCAACTAAAAGCACTGGCCCAGATAACATCCCGTCTCAGCTCCTAAAAGATGGTGCTTCTGAACTGTCAATCCCTATTGCTCACATAATAAATCTATCAATCACCACTAATACCGTACCGGAGGGGTTCAAGGAGGCCAGAGTTACTCCTATCTTCAAGAAAAATAGTAGGTCTGATGTCAGCAACTATAGGCCTGTTAGTATACTCAGTATAATATCCAAAATTCTAGAGAGGGCGGTGTACTCTCAAGTAGTTAAGTACCTTAATGACAACAACATTCTCCATCGCTATCAATCGGGCTTTAGAAGATCTTACTCAACCGACACCTCCTTAATTAATCTGATGGATTACCTGAGAACTGAAATGTCAAATGGGAACCTCACAGGTATGGTAACCTTAGACCTGCAAAAGGCCTTCGATACTGTCAACCACAATATAATATGTAAGAAACTTCAAGCTATCGGTATAGGCAGGGCCGGATTACCGCATAGGCAAACTAGGCATTTGCCTAGGGCCCTGCGCATTTGGGGGCCCCATGGTCCAAGGGGTTCAGGGGCTCATCCAAGACTGTGCACATGGTGCAAGTGCAAAGGGGTCCCTACCTAAAAAGTTCAAGTGTTTGGAGAGTAAAATTTATTTTTAAAAATTAATCAAAACAAAAATAAATAATGAAATAAAATAAAATAAAAATAAATAAACCTAACCATAGATGGCAACACTCAACACGCCTTTGTTTACATCAGAACAGCTGTGTTTTCCCGCTAATGGGTGAGTATGGGAGATTCCTCTCCAATTTTCTGTAGTAATTACACGTTATCTAGACTTGTACTGTGACAAATTAACTGAAGTGTTGTTGATAGACATTGATGTGTATGGATAAATGTTTGTTTTCGCCTCTAAATGTTAAAGGAGGTACCTGATAGGGTTACTTGACCAGTAAAGACGCATGGACCAGTAAAGACGCATGGACCAGTAAAGACGCATGGACCAGTAAAGACGCATGGACCAGTAAAGACGCATTTTTGGTAACAGTACTATAAAGAAAAACCTAAAAACGCAAACTGACTTCCGTTTGTAGGTTTTAAAAGCACTTTGTCCTGTCTTTATCATTTCAATAACAGATCTCAATTGATTGATGTTCTACATCACTTCCGTCGCAAATGCTTAGTTTTCAAGTTGCGACGGAAGTGATGTAGAACATCAGTTAATTTACTACATATTTCCCCAGAAACACATAAGCCACATCAGAAAATCGTTGGTTGGGTGAAACTGAAAATTGTCCCTGCATTCTTTAATTCTCATGTCCTTATCTATGGTGGTAGGCCATATATCATGCAAAACATAATGATTAGTTTAGTTATGAAAATGGTAATATAAATACCATTGTGCATTGTTCTTGGACTCGGTATGATTTCTGTTTAAGTAAATTGGAGATCAAGGAGGATGAATTAGTAAAATATTCGTAGCCCAAATCACTAACCTAATCTATGGTAAAAGTTCTGTATATGACTCCTTTCTGGTAATGTTTTGAATTTTTAGATGCACAGCCAGGGGAAAGGGGGCTACAAGGGCCATATCCCCCCAATTGACAGAAAAAAAAATTAATAATAATTAAAAAATTAATAATAATTGATAATGAAAAATTTGTATTTGCATGATTACAGACAGTGATACATCCTCATTATGGCATCTCGTGAACGTGATGTTGGACGTTCTTATGCGAGTGGGTCACAGAAAAGAAAGAAGAAAATTCAAGAAGAAGAACAGAAAAAAAAGATGTAGGAAGCTGCAGAAAGATCACAGACATGCTCACGAAAACAGTTTCTGATGTTACCAGTACAGTTGAATCTGCAGATACGTCAGATCATACAGGAAGCCCTCCCTCCATTATTTCTCAGCCAGCATCTACTTCTTTTGTGTCTCCTCTCAATGTCTCAACGGACATTTCATCCACAGGATTTGTCTTAAAAGATCCTGCCTCATGGCCAAATGTAATCCCAGATTCTCTACGTAATGCTTTCATTGCAGAAAACTTCAGTCAAACTCTGAACATTGACTTTAGGAAATCAGCAAGGATTTATGATGATGGAAGTCGTCGTTGTTTAAAGTCATCTATGTTTTATAGGAAGCTTGCAAATTCAGAAACTGTGAAAAGATCATGGATGGTATACTCTGAAAGCTCAGGAAAAGTGTACTGTTCAGCATGCAAGCTATTTTCTACCAAAGAAAATACCTTCACACAGGGGTTCAATGACTGGAAAAATTCCAAGCGTTTCGAGGAACATGAAAACAGCACCATTCACAGGAGCTGCATTTTAGCCAGTGTATTTCGTGCACAGAAAAAAGGCTTATTGGATTCTCATTTGGAAAATCAAACTGAAAAAGAGTGCACTTATTGGAGAAAAGTTCTAGAAAGAGTTGTTGCTGTTGTAAAATTCTTAGCTCTAAGAGGACTTGCTTTCCGTGGAGAAAATGAGGTGTTTGGTTCGGAAAACAATGGCAATTTCCTAGGGATCATAGAACTGTTAGCACAGTTCGATCCATTCTTAGCAAATCATGTGTCACGCCTTGGGAATGCAGGAAGAGGCACTGTATCTTACATGTAATCTACTATATGCAATGAATTTATTGAACTGATGACTAAGAAGGTCCTCAATAACATCATAGCAGCTGTGAAAACTGCAAAATACTTTGCAATAAGTGTAGATTCAACACCAGATATTTCACATACAGATCAATTGACATTCATTGTTCGCTTTGTCGACTCCAGTGGTAAGCCTGTAGAGCGCTTTATAAAATTCATTCCTCTTTCAGGCCAAGATGGAGAAACAATGATGAATGTAGTACTGGATACTCTGCTTGAACATGATCTCTCTATTATGGATTGCCGTGGCCAGAGCTACGACAATGCAAGTAACATGTCGGGTAAATATAATGGATTGCAAGCCCATATCAAGCAAATCAACCCACTTGCTGAATATGTGCCCTGCTCAGCACATTCTCTTAATCTTGTTGGGTCATGTGCTGCGGAGTGTTGTGTCGCTGCAGTTTCATTTTTTGGACTTTTACAAGCACTCTTTAATTTTTTCTCTGCTTCAACGCATCGGTGGAGTATACTCAAGTCAACCATTCATGGAGATGTCATCAAATCATTATCAACAACAAGGTGGTCAGCGCAGCATGATGCAACACATGCTTTGAAAGACAGCTTTGCTGAAATACGTTCTGCTTTGATCCAAATAGCAGAGGATGAAGACCAGACAGCAACTACAAGAAGCGAAGCAGCCAGCTTAGCATCAAAATTGGAAGATTTTGAATTGGCCTTACTCTGTGTGCTTTGGGACTGTATACTGGAACGGTTAAATGCCACGAACAAGACACTTCAGAAAATTGAAATTGAAATGGCTACTTGTGCTAACCTCTATGCAGGCTTAGTGGAATTTGTAAGCTCACTTCGCAATGATGAAGCTTTTGAAATGTTTGAAGAGAAAGCTAAACTGCTGGTGAAAGACTACAGTTACCGGGCTGATCATCAGCGGTCAAGGAAGCGGAAACGCAATTTTGAAGAGCCAGACAATGAAAAATTTTCTGATTTATCCTCTGATGAAATTAATATTAGTAAAGGAATGGTATATAGCTCTATGTTAAAACCAAACATTCCCAATTGCCCTCAAAGATTCTTTAAGTCTTATGATACACTTAATAACAATAAAAATTTGCGCCTTGCTAAAGCAGACAAAATAAATGCAATAGTAATTATGAAAGAAAATGATTACCAAGAAAAAATGAATAATCTCTTAGATGATACTGAAACCTATTCTAAACTTAGGAAAAATCCCCTAGAAACCGTTAACAGCAATTTCAATAAAACAATAAAACTTCTACTGAAAGGCAAAGATGAATTAGTCAAACAATTTACTTCCACTAATCCATCTTTACCTTACATGTATGGACTAATAAAAACACACAAACCAGGGAATCCAGTCAGACCAATTATTAGCTCCATAGGGTCAGTTTCATATAAATTATCCAAATGGCTTGTTGATATTTTGAGCCCTATTGTTGGCAAAATTTCTAACTTTAATGTTAAAAACAACATAGACTTGGTTGATAAATTAAGCTCCTTGACTGACTTAAATGATTTTAACATGGTTAGTTTTGATGTTACTTCCTTGTTTACGAAAGTTCCTGTTGATGATTTATTAAGTTTCTTATCTGAAGAACTCGTTAACTATGATTTACCATTGCCAGTTCCTACTATCATTAAACTTATTAAACTTTGCATTGTTGATGCAAAATTTGTATTTAATGATAAGTTTTACACTCAGAAGTTTGGTATGGCAATGGGAAATCCTCTTTCACCTGTTCTTAGTAACCTATACATGGAATTTTTTGAAACAAGGTTGCTTAACACAATCCTCCCTAATAGAGCTAAATGGTTCAGATATGTTGATGATATTTTGTGTCTTATGCCCAAAAATGTAGATATACACCATTTCCTTGGAAAATTAAATAGCTTAGCCCATTTTATAAACTTTACTGTTGAGTTTGAAGAAAATAACTCATTGCCTTTTCTAGATGTTTTAATTATTAAGGGTAATAATGAATTCAAATTTAAAATTTACAGAAAACCTACAAATAACTGTTCCTATGTCCACTATTATTCCTCGCATCAAGATAGAGTCAAACTGTCTGTTTTCTCATCAATGTTTTTGAGAGCTTTACGAATTTGTAGTCCTGAGTTCATAGATGAGGAAATATCCAAAATTTATGAAATAGGTAATGATTTAAAATACCCGAGAAATGTAATTGATAAATCTTTTAAATTTTCTCCTACCACCCCTTATATTTCAAGTATGTTTTATTTAAAGACAAAATACATTGGCCAAACATTCACAAAAATACAACAAAAAGTAAAACAACGTACGTAACTCAGAGCTACATCTCGAATACTTCGTCCAGCTCCCCGGCGGTGGGCCACGTGCCCAGAATGCTGCAGGCATTTCATCTCTGGATCGCAACACTGAGTCTCTGAAAGAGGAAGCTGGTCTCCCTGTGGTCCTTGGTTTCTATGATGAGCTTTTCACCTAGCTCTTTGAGGAACTTTAGAGTACACTTCCCCCATGCTCCAAGGGTCTCCAACCCTGTTGGAATGAAGTTATAGCAAGGGAGAAGGTCTTCATATTTTCGGATCTTCTGGGTCTCCCTGTGGCTGGCAGCTCCACCCCCTTCCACTACGGAGTATGGCAAGTAGGTGTCTGCAAATGTGGCGGCACAGGTGTAGTCCCAGGCAATCTGCTTTCCATCCTTCCAGGGTAGCATAGTGGCTCCATCAGGACGCTTTTGACTTCCATCAGACCTCTGTACTTGGGATTCCCGTTGAGCTGGGCAACGGGCTGTGGCGAGGCTTCTCTTTATGATGTCATTGACCTCCTCATGTCTGGCATACTTCCCTTCTGCTATGTGACACACGAGACCATGAAGTCCGAATGGATCAGCCGCAAATACACCTATGTTCGGTGAGGATGGGGGCGGCATGGCGAAGAGCAACACCAATCCGAATGGCCTGTGGGTCGAGACAGACGGGTGCCCAGGGAGAAATTGGGAACAGCTAACAGGAAATCTCCTGAGTGTGATGCCTTCACTGCCAGGAAACGAGCTTTGTCCTTTCCTGAAGCATTGGAGAGCGTTGTGTCGGCGATTTTTTCCATGATCGGTTTGTCCCAGTGGGACTGTTTGTGCTCTTCGGGAGGAGCTGGTCTACTGGAGGAGTCTGTAAGGGTGTCCCACCGAATCGATGCTTCAGTAAACCTGGGGTCTTGAGCTCCTACCACGTCTCTCAAGCGTTCGGGAACTATCTTCTTGACTAATGCACTGGAAGCCAAACACTAAGACAGAAATGCAGGTAAAGCAACATGCGTTGCTTTGCGCACCCCTATACCTCCCAGTCGCATTGGGAGGGTTGTCTGATCCCATTGCTTATCCTCTAGTGACAGGTTCATTGCCTTCTTAAAAGTTGATCTCAGGTGTGCATCATATTCATCGAGTGTTGGGTTGTCAAAAGAGGGTGCACACCTCAGGAAGTAAGCGAGTCTTGGCATAGTAAGACACTTTGTGAGGAGATACAGAGCATCATGGGCATCAAGATCGCTTATTCTCTCCTCCATTTTCATCAGGTCATTCAATTTGCCCCTGAGGACAGTGTCGATGGCCTGGTAACCCAGCGGTGCTCCCAAGAGGGTACTGTTGGATGGAGTGGTAGTAGAGACTTCTGGGAGGATTCTTTGCACAGCATTGATTATTTCCTCGTTCGCTGTGATGATTTCATACTTGGAGGGATTGAGGATGAGTCCCAAGTCTTCTCCCTGTGTTTTCACCAGTTGTAGGTCCCCCACCAGGCACTCTTCAGTACCTGCCAGAGTGCCATCATCCAGGTACCAGATATTGAGCTCCCTGCGTAGGCTGGAAGTTAGTTCTCTTACTGCCAAGCAGAAGAGAAGTGGAGCGAGTGGGTCACCCTGCTGAACACCCTCTGATGATTAAATTTCATGTTCTCCAAACAAAAGAATTGAGGGTTTGCTGTAGCCGGCTGAAATGAAGGGAAAAAGACTGGGGAACCGATCCCGAACAGCTGGCAAGACAGCATCTCTCTTCACCGTATTATAGGCATTTCTAAAATCAAGTTTGACTATGGCCTTGTCTTCTGGTAGGTCCCTGATGTAGGCCCTTGCCGCATGAGCTGCAGCTTCACTGCCTTGAGAGACCCCAAAGCCCAGTTGGTGTGGCTAGAGTAAAGTGGTAGCTTCTAGGCGAATGTTTCTTAATGCTGCTTTGGCAACGAGACGGCGAAGAGTGTTTCCAACTGCAATGGGTCTGATTCCCCCATCCCTCTTCTTCAAAGCACATAGTGAGGCTCCAAAAAAGAAAGGTTTAATTTCTTCTGGGATTCGCCCAGCCAGGCAATTGTTGACGAAAGTTGTTAACTCGGTGAGAAGAATTGATGCAGATTCACCGAGTACTGGATTTACCATCTCTTTGAGGTGCTGAGGTCGAATTCCAGTGTAACCTCCTGCAGATCCTGCTGGAAATGACACGATCGCCTTATAGACATCCGATTCTGGCAAAATTAATTGTTCAGTGATGGGGGTCTTCCTCAGGGTTGTCGTTGATGGCTATGGTGATGGCTATGGCAATGTAATTTTTGGAAAAGAAAAACACTGCCATCATGTCTTTTTTATGAGAACAAGAAAAAAAATTACATTTTTGGAAAAACATACTTTGAAATATAATAGAAACAAGCTGATTACATCAACATGTTGCTAGAATTATGCACTGTTTTTTGGCAAGAAAATATTTTTTTCCATAATTTTTCAATCTTCCCTTTTTATCACTCCAAAAACGATCGCCCACCCCTAAAGTTCTCCCTTCACATGGCGAGGGTCTGTGTTCGATTCCCAGCCAGGGTAGAAACATTGGGCGTGTTTCTTTACGCCTGGTATCTATGTTCATGGATCAGTAAAATGGGTACCTGGGTGTTAGTCGACTGGTGTGGGCCGCATCCTGGGACACTGACCTAGTTTGCCCAAAATTCTCAAGATAACAAGTGATTTTCTATATAGTAGTATGTCACTGATGTCAGCTATGGTCTGTATACCATGTACATGTGCTTGTAGTAAATAAAGATATTATTATTATTTTTATTATTATTATTATTATCATTAAACAAGTCACAAGGAACCACATATTCCCTATAATTCCATTTTACACTGTAATAAGTAAATTAAGTAAATTGGATTTATTGTAATATTGAAGGAAATAATATTCTGATAAAGTAAATCTATTACACACCCAGAAATATCACTAAATTTAAATAAATATATGTGTATAAGATAGGAAGTGGTGAGGCGAGAGTGGAGAGGAAGGAGGATACATGGACCAGCTAGTTCGGGAAAATTTTCCTCTAATTTGTAGAGTCTGATAGCAATATTGTCGAGTAAGTCAACGCTACAATGTAACGGGAAGAGGACAGACACCTGTCAGTATCCAACTAGAGATGGAAATGAAGGAATATAGTGATTGGACAACAGAAAATGTGACACCGAAGCTGTGAATGAGACGCCATGTTGTCTACGACTGCGTGTCCTCTCTAACAATTAGATTCACCTCCCATTTGTGCCACACCACTCAACAGGTAATGTTAATTGATATTGGCCAATTTTCTATGTAATCTTCCTGTGGGAGTCGTTAGGATATACCACCAATATAATAAGTTTGTAATTGTCATAAGAACATATATTGTTCTAAATATGAAATAATAAATGATATTAATATTTGTAAATAAGTAGATAATTATGATAAATTACTTACATATGTCAAATCCATTTAAATTATTTTATTGTCAAATTATATTTTGATAATAATTATTAAATATACAATCCACTTAAAAGTCAGTTCTACTGAGATAATTTTTTTATAATGAAGATACAGGAACCTCATGTTCCTGAACGAGGTCCGGGAGCTAGTTAGGAAGCTTGAGACGGTGTGCACTGGAGGAAGAACACTGCCCGGTGGCACGGTGGCACGGTGGCACGGTGGCACGGTGGCCCGGTAGCTAAAGCTCCCTGTGGCCTGGTGGCTAAATCTCCCGCTTCACACACGGAGGGCCCGGGTTCGATTCCCGGCGAGTAGTAACATTTCGACACCTTTCCTTACACCTGTTGTCCTGTTCACCTAGCAGCAAATAGGTACCTGGGTGTTAGTCGACTGGTGTGGGTCGCATCCTGGGGGACAAGATTGAGGATCCAATGGAAATAAGTTAGACAGTCCTGGATGAAGCACTGACTTTCTTGGGTTATCCTGGGTGGCTAACCCTCCGGGGTTAAAAATCCGAACGAAATCTTATCTTATCTTGCCACCGCAGTGTTCCTACAGTCTCACCCAGTCTCCCGGATACATCACAACATCAGTTGTAATTTTATTTTCATTGTATCCGTGATTCTCACAGAGTGTGGATGGAAGGTTAATTGAGAAAGTGTTCGCGTGAAAATCCCACATAATGCCTGTATTGTCTAAACGCTTTGAAATATATATTGAAGGGATGTTGCACCGCCTGCCAAGTCTTTTTGCTTTCATAGGGAGTGATTTCCATGTGCTGATTCAGGGCTACTCCTTGGAGTAGCCCTGAATCTGCACATGGAGTGTGTGTATATTATGATGTATCTTTCTCGCCTGCATTTCAAAGAACTTCAACCTTTCACAGTAATTGAGGTGTTTTATTACATGCAGTGAAAGTTCTCTGTATACTCTCCAAGTCTGCAGTTTCGTCTGTCTTGAAATGGGCCGTTAGTGTATAGCATTACTCTAGCCTAGAGAGAAAAAACGATTTGAGAAGAATCATCATTGGCTTGGCATCCCTAGTTTTGAAGGTTCTCGTTATCCATCCAATCATTTTCCTAGCAGATGTGGTAGATCTTTGAAAATGAGATTCTCTGACACTACCACTCCCATATCCTTCACATTCGTTTAACGTTCTATTATATGATTGGAATTTGTTTTATACTCTAATCCAGCTAATATTTCTTCGAGTTTTCCATAGTGGAGTAATTTAAATTTCTCCATATTGAACTTCACATTGCTTTCTAAGGCTGCCCATTTAAAGACTGTTTAATGTGTGTGCTTGGAGATTTTCAGTGTCCTCAATAGATGACGCTCTCATGCAGATCTGGTATCATCAACAAAGGAGGACACGGTACTGTGACTTACATCTCTATGCCAGATATGAAAATGAGGCACAGGATGGGAGCGAGTATTGTCCCTTGTGAAACAAAACTTTTCACTGTAGCTCCCCCTCAAGGGAGGTTCCTTGACGCTGGTGAGGGGCTCTTGATCTAGGAAACTGGATCTGTGCCTCAGTTCCTTGAATTGAGCCTGAATGCCTTCCATTCCCTCCCCCCCACAGTCGCTGTATAATCCTCCGGGTTTAGTGCTCCCCATGATTATAATAATAATACTTATAATTCACTGTAGCTGCCTCTGTTTACTCTTTGTGTCACCTGTCTAACCCTGGTGTCCCATATGTGACGGTAGTGTCACCAGTCGGCTTCGTTGTGCTATCTTTTGCTATCTAGGCTATTTTGAGTTATTTGCTTCCCTTACTGGACAAAATGCTCGTGGAATGCCAGTTTGATCATAATCTTCGAGAAAGTGGCCGCGTGCTGTACCTTATTCACTCAAGAAGTCAATAACCACTTCAAGCTTCGTCTGGCAAGCTGTCATTTCTGGGAAGGCAAGTGTGTGTGTGTGTGTGTGTGTGTGTGTGTGTGTGTGTGTGTGTGTGTGTGTGTGTGTGTGTTCACATATATTTATTGTCTTTTATACTTAAGAGCGTCCACAGTGTGATCCATATCACATGCATATTATTTTTTTTCGTTTAAGAGAAACTTAATTAACATAACACATACATCTTAACAGTAACAATACTCTACAACCATTGGTCACGCCTCGCTAGAGCTGATCTCACTCTGGACTTTAGCCTTACCAAATAGAGATTACTGACGTGCACCAGTCCAGTGTTAGTTGAGGACAACAACGATGACGACTTTATGCGAATTATTGACTAGGAGGTTAGTGACGCAGGATAACCTTTGAAAACCAATCACAGTAGCTTATTTCCATTGTGGTCTTTTTTCTTTACCGCTTTCATGGGATGCGACCCACAACAGTCTACTTACTGCTAAGTGGCTAAGGGAAGCCATTGTAAGTAAACATATCTAATGTCTTCATCCTCTCCAGGATTAAACCTCAGTCTTTCAGTTGTAAATCGAAGGCGCTACCACTGAGTCAAGAACCAGTTACAGATAAATCTCGGTTCCCTTGTCCTGCGAGTCATTTTTTTACACCCTTCAATTAAGCTGGAAAAGCACTTAGTGGTGCACGAACTGGAGTATCTACGTCTATCAACAGAGTTGCTTGAGTGCATAGTTTATTATGGTTAAGAATGACATACCAAACAGTAAGGTAAGTTATGATTTCTCCTGAGTGGAAGGGCAGTCAGGAGAATCTGGCTACGAGTGAAGAATTTTCATCTGTCTATTAGCAAGCGAGGGATCAAGCTTCCGCTGCTCGCTTGCTTTCAATGACCCATACAGTTTAGTGTTTCATATTACAGCAACAACAAGAATAACAACAACAATAATAATAATATTATTATTATTATCATTATTATTATTATTATTATTATTATTATTATTATTATTATTATTATTATTATTATTATTATTATCATTATTATTAATATTATTATTATTATCATTATTATTAATATTATTATTATTATCATTACTATTATTATTAAATTTATTCATGAGATGTATTTCGGTCACTACGCGATCTGAGAAAGAGTATCCTTATATTACACAACCCTAGTCTCATGTGTCTCAGTTTCACGCATTTGGAACAGGCAAAATGCGGCATGCATAAACATGTGGCACTTTGTTCCAGCTGCGTGAAACTGAGACATAGGGGACTGGGGTTATATAATATAAGGATACCCTTTCTCAGATCGCGCGGTGACCGAAATGCATCTCATAAATTATTAATATTATTATTGCAATGCAGTTAATGATTAGCGTTGAAGATACATCATAATCTATACATGGAAGATCCTGGAGGGACTGGTCCCTAATCTGCACACACAAATCACTCTCTACGAAGGCAAAAGACTCGGCAGGTGATGCAACATACACACAGTGAAAAGTAGGGGCGCCATTAATACACTATGAGAAAACACAATAAATATCCGGAGCCCAAGACTGTTTAACAGCCTCCCACCAGCCATAAGGGAAATTAACAATAAACCCCTGGTTGTCTTCAAGAGGGAGCTGGACAGATACCTAAAGTCAGTGCCAAATCAGCCGGGCTGTGGTTCGTACGTTGGACTACATGCGTTGATCAGGCCCTGATCCACCGGGAGGCCTGGTCATGGACGGGGCCGCAGGGGCGTTGATCCCCGGAATACCCTCCAGGTAGGTAGACTTCGATTTCCATTAAAATGGGTAAAGAAAATCAGGGAGCGGGAGCCTTATGTGGTTTATGAGTGAGAGTCAGGTTAAAACTGTGTCAGTTCTGAGGAAAAGGTCAATATTATTGCCGTCAAATTGGTCAGGAAAATGACGGTCATTGGATAGACCGGTGTTCAGATGTAACTCTGGGATGGTCATCATACTAATCATTACAGTTAAGCATCACACTAAATTATCACTGCTTTTAGTGCCTCCATTTGTGGGTTCAAATCTGTATTGAATAAACAGTAGCTCAAGAGGTGCTATTAACAACCGATTACTGTAAATAAAATCCCCCAAGAAAAGTGTGTGAGAAACACACATTGACTGGGCCAGCTGGGGGGGAGGAAGGGGGTGATAATCAATGACTGACACGAGTCCTCAGTCTTGGAATTCGTCATCAGTGGGGGACAGGTCAGCAGATTTTGTACTTAAACTCATTCACGTGGATTTTTTTCTTTTACACCATTGACTTTGCAGTACATGAGCTGTTATCCTCAGTCATCTTGTTTCAAAGGATACTCCTGTTTCAATGTATCGCCAAACAGTAGCTTTTCTTCTACAACTTGCAGCTAACGCAAAGGTAATTATTTAATATCATTTGAATAGGTCATTCAAGTTGGAAATTTACAAATAGTTTTTATCTGCCCAGAATAGATCTCGAATCCTTAGGTAATAAGCCGAAGGCGCCATCATTAATTTACAAGGCACATTTTTAACAGATTGACAGAGTATCTCCTTGACTACTAAAAGAAAAAAATGAAGCACAATGCAAGTCACTCACACAGGTCTTGGACAATATTATGAGTAACAGGTATATTGCCAGATGTTTAGGGTGCAGCATATACATCACCCCTTTATATTGATGAGGGCTTTTGATCCAAGTAATTGGAACTTCCCTGCATCAAATGTGATTTTGTCTCAATCCCCAGGCGTTGTTCAGCCCTATGTATTTAGCACTCCTAGTATTTAATAGTAGTAATAACTAGATGTGTCAGTTGCTGTGTAATCCGAGAAAGGTATACCTGTATCTCACAGCCCCAGCCCACTCTCCTTGGATGCACGCAAAAGGAATAGTACAAGGCGGTCAAAAAAATTATGCTATAACAAAATATAAAAATACTTACAGGTGTACTAACCTATTTGTAGTTGTAGTGATTGACTCACAGCGTGTGTGTGTGTGTGTGTGTGTACTCACCTAATTGTGGTTGCAGGGGTCGATTCATTGCTCCTGGCCCCGCCTCTTCATTGGTCGCCACTAGGTCCACTCTCTCCCTGCTCCATGAGCTTTATCATACCTCTTCACTACTTACCTGCCTTCACTACTTACCTTTCTATGGCTGAAGAAATAATTTCTAACATCCCTGTGACTCATCTGAGCCTTCAGGTTCCAATTGTGACGACCCCTTGTTGCTATGTCCCATACTGTCTCTGTCCACCTTGTCGATTCCTCTCAGTATTTTATATGTCGTTATCATGTCCTCCCTGTCCCTTCTGTCCTCCATTATCGTCAGGTTGAATTCTCTTAACCGCTCCTCGTAGGACATGCCCTATACCTCCGGGACTAGTCTCATTGCAAGCTATTGCACTTTCTCTAGTTTCCTGACGTGCTTGGCCAGGTGTGAGTTCCAAACTGGTGCTACATACTCGAATATGGGCCTGATGTACACGGTGTACAGGGTCCGGAATGACTCCTTACTGAGATGTCGGAATGACTTTCTTAAGTTCGCTAGTCGCCCATATGCTACAGCAGTTATTTGGTTGATGTGCGCCTCAGGAGATGTGCTCGGTATTACCTGGAGTTTACCTGGAGAGAGTTCCGGGGGTCAACGCCCCCGCGGCCCGGTCTGTGACCAGGCCTCCTTATATTATACACAATCGATGATCCTTTTCCTTGAGTGAGGTTTGTAGTCTTTGGCCCCCTAGACTGTACTATGTCTGCGATCTTCTTTGCCCTTCCCCGATCTTCATGACTTTGCATTTCGTGGGGTTGACCTCCAGGAGCCAATTGCTGGACCAGGCCTGCAGCCTGTCCAGATCCCTCTGTAGTCCTGGGTTATCCTCCTCCAACTGAATTCTCCTCATTAACTTCACATTGTCTGCAAACAGGGACACTTCTGAGTCTATTCTTTCCGTCATGTCATTCACATATACCAGGAACAGCACTTCTCCTAGAACTGACCCCTGTGGAACCCCGCTCGTCACAGGCGCCCACTCTGACACCTCATCACGTATCATGACTCGGTACTGCCTTCCCGTCAGGTATTCTCTGATCCATTGTATCGCCTTCCCTGTTATACCTGCCTGGTCCTCCAGTGTTTGCACTAGTCTCTTGTGTGGAACTGTCAAAAGCCTTCTTACACTCCAAGAAAACATAGTCTACGCACTCCTTTCTCTCTCTTGTATTACTGCTGTCACCTTGTCATAGAACTCTAGTAGGTTTGTGACACAGGATTTCCCGTCTTTGAATCTGTGCTGGTTGTCATACATAAGCTCATTTGTTCTAGATGGTCCACCACTCTTCTCCTGATAATCTTCTCCATGACTCTGCATACGTGTTAGTGACACTGGTCTGTAGTTTAATGCTGCGTGTCTGTCCCCTTTTTAAAAAATTAGAACTACATTTGCTGTCTTCCATATCTTAGGTAGTCACCCTGCTTCGACTGATGTGTTGAAGATTGTTGTTAGTGATACACATAGCGCCTCTGCTTCCTCTCTCAGGACCCAAGGAGAGATGTTATCCGGCCACATCGCCTTTGAGATATTTAATTCGCTTAGCACCCTCTTCACCTCCTTCTTGGTTGTATGTATAGTGGTTGGTAAGTCAGAGACACGTACAATAGTTAGGTATTTTTATTCCGAAACGTTTCGCTCACAGTAGGCTTCTTCAGTCGAGTATGGAAGAATTAACAGAAGCAATAGAGATGTGAAGACGATGTAATCAGTCCATCACTCTTGAAGACGTAGTTCTGAGGTGGTCAGCCCCTTAGCCTGGAGAAGAGCTTTGTTCCAGTCTGAAACAATGTGAAATTGAAACGACAGTATGCAGACTTATATACTGTCAGAAGGTGAGGTGTAGTTCACTAGTAGAAGAAAGAAGGTAATAACAAAGAGACACAATACCGTGACTGGAACAATACACAAATAACCTACATAGGAAAGGGGAGCTTACGACTACGTTTCGATCCTACTTGAACCATTTACAAAGTCACACTAACAGAAAGGAGAGAAGGAAGGAGTAAATATAGGCCAGCAGACAGGGACGGGACAAGAGAGGTAGCAAGAAAGGAAGAGAGGTGGTGGTAGAGGTAGTGGTAGTAGTAGCCAGCACTTTCTACACTGTTGCGGTGTAGGGATCACCTTTCGTACTCGTAAATGGTGTCCCGCAACATATACAGAGGACGGAAGCTCACGGCAGTCAAAAGTTAAGCAAGCTACATTGCAAGGGTGTCGTCTCTGCCAGCAGGCAGGGAGGACATAATACACAATAACCCGCACATAGAAGAGAGGAGCTTACGACGACGTTTCGGTCCGACTTGAACCATTTACAAAGTCACACTAACGAAAAGGGGAGAAGGACGGAGTATACATAGGCAGGAGGTGTTATTTATTGGAGGACGTAAGTGTCTATTTTGAGGATTGGGAGATCTTGGAGTTCTAGCTGTTCCAGAATGTCGTCACCACATGTCTGGAAATTCTGTTGGACAATGGTATGGGGCAGAATGACAATACCACTACAAGAATTGAGGCAATGATGTTTTTCAACAGTTACAGGAATAGTATCGATAGTTGTGAGGAGAGAAAGATCGTGAGCTTTGTTAGCATTCTGGACAGTGATGATGTGTACCTCTCTTGAGAACATGAAAGGATATATCTCTACCAACATGGTGTAGGAGCACCTTGCCAATACTATGGTCGGAAAGATAGGCAGTAGAGGAAGTCAGTTGTAGAGTAAAAAACTTAGTCCATTGTATATTTTAAAACATAACGTGTAAAGGGAGTGCATAACGTGCTGGTCGTTTCTGAGAAGAATGAGAAGGAAGGGAAGAAGTTGCGCCACTACTTGCTCTTGTGTCTGACTGGAAGCTTGGAGGGCTGGAAAAACTGCAGAACGAAGCAATGAGGATCATCCTAGGATGCCCTTGTACTGCCAAAATTTTAAATATGCAAAAAGAACTTGATATTCCAAGCATCAGAGATCGTGTTACTGAAAGAAATATCCTAATTGGGGTTAATATGCTCAGGCAAGCTCATTCAAACCCCTGCACAGAAGCCCTCCAAACTTTCCTCAGCACTGGTGAACACTCCTCCAGATGGATCGAAAAGACTGGAACGGACCTCCGCATGAATCAGATACATGATCTATGTCAAGTAAGGCAACAGCGGCACTTCTCCGCTCCATGGAATATTACCCCATTCCAAACTACCATTCCTCCATTTCCCCCCAAACTACTTCTTAAATCACAACCAAAACTTCGCCTTGAAGCCAAACATGAGGCCTTAAGCTGTATTGATAACTTAGTCACACAGCACACACTCTCGCAAATTATTTACGTTGATGGTTCTGTTCACCAATCCACTGGTGCAGCTGGTAGTGCTGCTGTTGTCGTACAGAGTGATGGCTCTCTTAAAGAAATTGGAGCACGCATCAATAATTGGGCCTCTACCCTTCAGACAGAACTGTTTGCCATACTCCTTGCACTGAAATGCATCTATGTATCAAAGATTGACAGTTTAATTGTAACTGATTCTCTGTCATCCATAAATGCTCTAAACTCATTAAGCATAAATTGTGGCATGCTTGTGTCAGAAGCCAGACACAGGTATGGTAGGATTGTGGACAGTGGAGTCAGAGTGCACATGCTGTGGATTCCATCTCACATTGGTCTTCAGATGCATGATAGAACTGATAAATTGGCTAAGCTGTATGCTTTCAAAGAGGGAGTAGATTACAATCTTGGCTTGTCAGGTAGTAGTTTGAGAACAATAATACGAAAAGAACTTCAGCTGAATTTTATGGACTTAAGGCTCAGGGAGATTGACACCAGTGAGTCCATCTATCATCATTCTATCATGCAGGAGGAGCCACATGTCTATGGTGCATCCAACAAAATAAGCAGACTCTTGGATGTCACTACCGCCCGGCTCCGGCTGGGTTACAAGTATCTTTGGCAGGTTAAATCACCACCACCAGATGTAGACCAAACGAAATGTAAACTTTGCCAGATGGATTATTGTCACACCCTGCGTCATTATGTACTGGAGTGCGATAAAATTAATGAATTTAGAAACAACTCACTCAGAAGTGTTCAAGAAATGGCTAAGTATTTTATCCACAGTGGTATATTACAGACCATTCTGGAGAAATACCCTGACTTTGCTAGCTGTAAATAAAGCATTACCACATATGTGCATGTGTGTGTGTGTGTGTGTGTGTGTGTGTGTGTGTGTGTGTGTGTGTGTGTGTGTGTGTGTGTGTGTGTGTGTTTGTGTGTATGTGTATGAGTGTGTGAGTGTGTGTGTGTGTGTGTGTGTGTGTGTGTGTGTGTGTGTGTGTGTGTGTGTGTGTGTGTGTGTGTGTGTGTGTGAGTATGAGTGTGTGTGTGTGTGTATGAGTGTGTGTGTGTGTATGAGTGTGTGTGCGTGTGTGTGTATGAGTTTGTGTGTGTGTGTGTGTGTGTGTGTGTGTGTGTGTGTGTGTGTGTGTGTGTGTGTGTGTGTGTGTGTTTGTGTGTTTGTGTATGAGTGTGTGTGTGTGTGTGTGTGTGTGTGTGTGTGTGTGTGTGTGTGTGTGTGTGTGTGTGAGTATGAGTGTGTGTGTGTGTATGAGTGTGTGTGTGTGTATGAGTGTGTGTGCGTGTGTGTGTATGAGTTTGTGTATGTGTGTGTGTGTGTGTGTGTGTGTGTGTGTGTGTGTGTGTGTGTGTGTGTGTGTGTGTGTGTGTTTATGTGTGTGTGTGTATGAATTTGTATGTGTGTGTGTGTGTGTGTGTGTGTGAGAGAGACTCAGCAATCAACATTTGCACCAATAACTCACTACAGTTGTGACCGGGTGTGGAAGTGTGAATTGCTCATTACTCTAAAATTTGTTCATGATTGCAGCCATGTATAAACGTAAGTAACCATTCTTACAGTATTCATTACCTTTGTAACTTGTGAGTTCATTACCTTGTACCTAGTTCAGCCATCAAAACTTTGGTGCCCGGTCCCTGGACCCATTGTGTACCTCTGTAATCTGTAAATACCTTTGTAACTTGTCATGATTGTGACTAGACCTACCTGGAGTTCATTACCTTTGTAGATTGTGAGTTCATTACCTTTGTAAATTGTGAATTCATTACCTCTGTAACTTGCTCAGCTATCAAAACTTTGAGGCCCAGTCCCTGGACCCATTATGTACCTCTGTAATCTTTTGACTACCGCCCACAGGATGGGTATGGGGTGCATAATAAACATATTAAACCTAACTCCGGCGTGGTACGGCGAACGATCCGAAAATCACAGCACTAGAAAGAGAAGTCAGTCGAAACCTGAAGCGGGTGACGAAACTGCACCAGCAATAGGAATGTCCAAAGAGTGGTCAAATAACAAGGCCGGGTCGAAACAGGGTGCAGTATCAGTAAGGGGCCCCGGGGGAGCAGCTTCATGGACTCTATGTCACTTCTTTCTTGTTGTTTTGTAGGAAAAAAATGAAAGAAGGAAAGAAAAAAAGAAAAAAGAAAAAAAATGTGGGTGGGAGAATAGCTCCTAGGGGGCAGTTCATTTAAAGATTTGGTTGATATCTGCCTGGAGTCTTGCAGTGTCTTCAATGGAGGACACTGTCATGCAAATTCGGGTGTCCTTTGTAACTTGTCATGATTGTGACCAGACCTACCTGGAGTTCATTACATTTGTAAATTGTGATTTCATTACCTTTGTAAATTGTGAGTTCATTACCTTCGTAACTTGCTCAGTTATCAAAACTTTGAGGCCCAGTCCCTGGACCCATTATGTACCTCTGTAATCTTTTGACTACCGCCCACAGGATGGGTATAGGGTGCATAATAAAGATATTAAACTAACTAACTAATCTGCATAGGAAGACACGGGCTGTGGCTTATATCCCTGTCTATGTCCGATATGAGGATGAGGAACAAGATGGGGCGAGTACTGTGCCTTGTGAAACAGAGCTTTTCACCGTAGCCACCTCAGACTTTACTCTGTCGACTACTACTCTTTGTGTTCTATTTGTTAGGAAATTATAGATCCATCTAACGACTTTTCTTGTTATTCCTTTATCTCGCATTTTGTGCGCTATTACACATGGTCACACTTGTCAAAGGCTTTTGCAAAGTCTGTGTATATTATATCTGCATTTTGTTTGTCTTCTAGAGCATCCAGGACCTTGTCGTAGTGGTCCAGTAGTTGGGACAGAGAGGAGCGACCTGCTCTAAACCCATGCTGCCCTGCGTTGTGTAACTGATGGGTATCTAGGTTCGTGGTGATCTTGCTTCTTAGAACCCTTTCAAATGTTTTTATGATATGGGACGTTAGTACTATCGGTCTGTAGTTCTTTGCTATTGTTTTACTACCCCCTTTGTGGAGTGGGGCTATGTCTGCTGTTTTTAGTAACTGTGGGACGACCCCAGTGTCCAAGCTCCCTCTCCACAGGATGTTAAAAGCACGTGATAGGGGCTTCTTGCAGTTCTTAATGAACACGGAGTTCCGGGAGTCTGGGCCTGGGGCCGAGTACATGGGCATAAGGATAATATCAGATAGGTGTGTATCTACCAAATTCTCTCTCTCTTATAAAAATTTCATTTAGGTCTTCGACTCTCAGTCTGCTTAGTGGCTCGCTAAAAACCGAGTCATATTGGGATTTGAGTAGCTCACTCATTTCCTTGCTGTCCTCTGTGTAGGATCCATCCCGTTTACGTAGGGGCCCAATACTGGATGTTGTTCTAGACTTTGATTTGGCATAAGAAAAAAAATACTTTGGGTTTCTTTCAATTTCATTTATGGCTTTTAGTTCTTCCCAGGTTTCTTGAGTCTTGTAAGATTCCTATAGCTTTAGTTCGATGTTTGCTATTTCTTTGGCCAGTGTCTCCCTACGTATTGCAGATACACTGACCTCCAGGTGATCCAGATTCCACGGCGAACTACACCACCGCCAAGGACTTCAATAGAATGGGATGGAACCTGGTACCCTTCCCCCTACCTAGAAACTAGAGTGCCTGTAGGAAGAATCCCAAAGGCTGAAAATAGGGAGGGAATAGGGGAGGGATGGGGAGCAGGAGGAAAGGGAAAAAGGAAGGATGGGATAGGGAAGGAGGATTGGTGGGTAATTAGGTTTTGTCTGAGGAAGGAGACCAAAAGATCTAATTCCTCAAACCAAGAGCCTCCTCACCACGCCAAGGAGCCCCCCTTGAAGAGGCCCACAGCCAGTAGCTTTGACCTGCTCGCATGAGCCCTTCTGATAACCGGTTGGAAAAATGGCATTTGTTATCATTCCTGAGAGCTTGGTTTCTGTGAGGGCTATGATGTCTGGTGATGCCTCTGTGATTCTTCCGTGCCACTCCTCCCACTTATTCGTTGTACCGTCAGCGTTGGTGTACCATTCCTTCAGTTTTCTCTCCAACACTGTATTCTGGAGGGGTTGTGGGAGGTGGGGGTCCTGGCAGGTTGCTATGGGATTCTACTGGTGTTGTGTGTGTACTCACTTAGTTGAGGTTGCAGGGCATGTGTGCGTGTGTGTGTGTGTGTGTGTGTGTGTGTGTGTGTGTGTGTACTCACCTATTTGTACTCACCTATTTGTGGTTGCAGGGGTCGAGTCCTAGCTCCTGGCCCCCGCCTCTTCACCGGTTGCTACTAGGCCCTCTCTCTCCCCGCTCCATGAGCTTTATCAAACCTCGTCTTAAAACTGTGTATGGTTCCTGCCTCCACTACGTCATTTTCTAGGCTATTCCACTGCCTTACAACTCTATGACTGAAGAAATACTTCCTACTATCTCTCTGACTCATTTGTGTCTTCAACTTCCAATTGTGGCCTCTTGTTTCTGTGTCCCCTCCCTGGAACATCCTGTCTTTGTCCACCTTGTCTATTCCACGCAGTATTTTATATGTCGTTATCATGTCTCCCCTGACCCTCCTGTCCTCCAGTGTGGTCAGGCCGATTTCCCTTAATCTTTCCTCATAGGACATTCCCCTTAGCTCTGGAACTAACCTTGTCGCAAACCTTTGTACTTTCTCTAGTTTCTTGACGTGCTTTATCAAGTGCGGGTTCCAAACAGGTGCTGCATACTCCAGTATGGGCCTGACATACACGGTGTACAGTGTCTTGAATGATTCCTTACTAAGGTATCGGAATGCTGTTCTCAGGTTTGCCAGGCGCCCATATGCTGCAGCAGTTATCTGATTGATGTGTGCTTCCGGAGACATGCTCGGTGTTATACTCACCCCAAGATCTTTCTCCTTGAGTGAGGTTTGCAGTCTTTGGCCACCTAGCCTATACTCTGTCTGTGGTCTTCTGTGCCCCTCCCCCATCTTCATGACTTTGCATTTGGCAGGATTAAATTCGAGAAGCCATTTGCTGGACCAGGTGTCCAGTCTGTCCAGGTCTCTTTGAAGTCCTGCCTGGTCCTCATCAGATTTAATTCTCCTCATTAACTTCACATCATCTGCAAACAGGGACACTTCCGAGTCTAACCCTTCCGTCATGTCGTTCACATATACCAAAAATAGCACTGGTCCTAGGACCGACCCCTGTGGGACCCCGCTCGTCACAGGTGCCCACTGTGATACATCATTACGTACCATGACTCGTTGTTGCCTCCCTGTCAGGTATTCTCTGATCCATTGCAGTGCCCTTCCTGTTATATGCGCCTGATGCTCTAGCTTCTGCACTAATCTCTTGTGAGGAACTGTGTCAAAGGCCTTCTTGCAGTCCAAGAAGATGCAATCAACCCACCCCTCTCTCTCTTGTCTTACTTCTGTTATTTTATCATAAAACTCCAAAAGGTTTGTGACACAGGATTTGCCTTCCGTGAATCCGTGCTGGTTGGCATTTATACTCCTGTTCCGTTCCAGGTGCTCCACCACTCTCCTCCTGATAATCTTCTCCATAATTTTGCATACTATACACGTCAATGACACAGGTCTATAGTTTAGTGCCTCTTTTCTGTGTGTGTGTGTGTGTGTGTGTGTGTGTGTGTGTGTGTGTGTGTGTGTGTGTGTGTGTGTGTGTGTACTCACCTAATTGTGGTTGCAGGGGTCGAGACTCAGCTCCTAGCCCCGCCTCTTCACTGATCGCTACTGGATCCTCTCTCTCTCTGCTTCCTGAGCTTTGTCATACCTCTTCTTAAAACTATGTATGGTTCCTGCCTCCACTACTTCACTTGCTAGGCTATTCCACTTGCTGACAACTCTATGACTGAAGAAATACTTCCTAACGTCCCTGTGACTCGTCTGAGTCTTCAGCTTCCAGTTGTGACCCCTTGTCCCTGTGTCCCCTCTCTGGAACATCCTATCTCTGTCCACCTTGTCTATTCCCCGCAGTATCTTGTATGTCGTTATCATGTCTCCCCTGACCCTTCTGTCCTCCAGTGTCGTCAGTCCGATTTCCCTTAACCTTTCCTCGTACGACATTCCCTTGAGCTCTGGGACTAGCCTTGTTGCAAACCTTAGTACTTTCTCTAACTTCTTGACGTGCTTGACCAGGTGTGGGTTCCAAACTGGTGCTGCATACTCCAGTATGGGCCTAACATACACAGTGTACAGTGTCTTGAACGATTCCTTATTAAGGTATCGGAACGCTATTCTCAGGTTTGCCAGGCGCCCGTATGCTGCAGCGGTTATTTGGTTGATGTGTGCCTCCGGTGATGTGCTCGGTGTTATGGTCACCCCAAGGTCTTTCTCCCTGAGTGAGGTCTGTAGTCTTTGTCCAACTAGCCTATACTCTGTCTGCGGTCTTCTTTGCCCTTCTTTCTTTGTGTGCGTGTGTGTGTGTGTGTGTGTGTGTGTGTGTGTGTGTGTGTGTGTGTGTGTGTGTGTGTGTGTATGTGTGTGTGTGTGTGTGTGTGTGTGTGTGTGTGTGTGTGTGTGTGTGTGCGTGCGTGTACTCACCTAGTTACTCACCTAATTGTGGTTGCATGGGTTGATTCATATCTCCTGGCCCCGCCTCTTCACTGGCCGCTACTGGGTCACTCTCCCTGTACCATGAGCTTTATCATACCTCTGCTTAAAGCTATGAATGGATCCTGCCTTCACTACATCGTTTCCCAAACTATTCCTCTTCCTGACTACTCTGTGACTGAAGAAATGTTTCCTAACATCCCTGTGATTCATCTGTGTCATCAACTTCTAATTGTGTCCCCTTGTTGCTGTGTCCCATCTCTGGAACATTCTGTCTCAGTCCACCTTGTCACTTCCTCTCAGTATTTTGGATGTCGTTATCATGTCCTCCCTATCTCTCCTGTTCTCCAGTGTCGTCAGGTCGATTTCCCTTAACCTCTCCTCGTAGGACATACCCCTTAGCTCTGGGACTAGTCTTGTTGCAAACCTTTGCACTTTCTCTAGTTTCTTTACGTGCTTGGCTAGATGTGGGTTCCAAATTGGTTCCGCATACTCCAATATGGGCCTAACGTACACGGTGTACGATTCCTTATTAAGATGTCGGAATGCTGTTCTGAGGTTTGCTAGACGCCCATATGCTGCAGTTATTTTGTTGATGTGCGCCTCAGGAGATATGCCTGGTGGTATATTCACCCCAAGATCTTTTTCCTTGAGTGAGGTTTGTAGTCTCTGGCCCCCTAGACTGTACTCCGTCTGCAAAACATTAACATATTCTAAAAGAGTATTAAAGTGACAGTGAAAGTGTATTAGTGTCAATAAAAGGTTGAACTTTGGTATCGAGAGTGAGAGGTTCCCAGCACTGATTAACCTTGTGGAGCTCACTTCAGTACCACTCCTCGCTAATGTACCGTAATTGCTAACAACCCTAAGGATAACATTAATGATTTCAGCGAGACTGCTCAAAATGACGGAAGAGAACTTTGCAAGGCAACGCAAAAAAAGTATACTTCCTTTCTAGCGCATATGTTAGAATTGAGAAAAAAATGTGCTAAACTAGAAACATGTGGTCAAGTTTGCAATACTAGGATTGTTTAGGTATGAACGAAGACTCAGAAGGTACGGAACAGTTTCTCGAGGCAATATATCACTCAGTGTAGAACCTTATCAAATCACAGAACGAAACGTTGTTCCAGTAAAAGTTTCTTCGAGAGCCTGACTGTCAGCAGAAGTGTCTGTACTGCGATGTTTCACTCAGTATTACTGACAGCTTTACGTTATGTTTTGAGAATCAGAAAGACTAGGAGAGGATACTGACATTATTCCAGAGCTCTTGTACCCGGTGTGAAGGTTCAGTGAGAGGAAACTTCCAGCGTGTGAAGGATCAGTGAGAGGAAACTTCCAGCGTGTGAAGGATCAGTGAGAGGAAACCTCCAGCGTGTGAAGGTTCAGTGAGAGGAAACCTCCAGCGTGTGAAGGTTCAGTGAGAGGAAACCTCCAGCGTGTGAAGGTTCAGTGAGAGGAAACCTCCAGCGTGTGAAGGATCAGTGAGAGGAAACCTCCAGCGTGTGAAGGTTCAGTGAGAGGAAACCTCCAGCGTGTGAAGGTTCAGTGAGAGGAAACCTCCAGCGTGTGAAGGATCAGTGAGAGGAAACCTCCAGCGTGTGAAGGTTCAGTGAGAGGAAACCTCCAGCGTGTGAAGGTTCAGTGAGAGGAAACCTCCAGCGTGTGAAGGTTCAGTGAGAGGAAACCTCCAGCGTGTGAAGGTTCAGTGAGAGGAAACCTCCAGCGTGTGAAGGTTCAGTGAGAGGAAACCTCCAGCGTGTGAAGGTTCAGTGAGAGGAAACCTCCAGCGTGTGAAGGATCAGTGAGAGGAAACCTCCAGCGTGTGAAGGATCAGTGAGAGGAAACCTCCAGCGTGTGAAGGTTCAGTGAGGGGAAACCTCCAGTGTGTGAAGGATCAGTGAGAGGAAACCTCCAGTGTGTGAAGGATCAGTGAGAGGAAACCTCCAGCGTGTGAAGGATCAGTGAGAGGAAACCTCCAGCGTGTGAAGGTTCAGTGAGAGGAAACCTCCAGCGTGTGAAGGATCAGTGAGAGGAAACCTCCAGCGTGTGAAGGATCAGTGAGAGGAAACATCCAGCGTGTGAAGGTTCAGTGAGGGGAAACCTCCAGTGTGTGAAGGATCAGTGAGAGGAAACCTCCAGCGTGTGAAGGATCAGTGAGAGGAAGCCTCCAGCGTGTGAAGGATCAGTAAGAGGAAACCTCCAGCGTGTGAAGGATCAGTGAGAGGAAACCTCCAGCGTGTGAAGGATCAGTGAGAGGAAACCTCCAGCGTGTGAAGGATCAGTGAGAGGAAACCCCCAGCGTGTGAAGGTTCAGTAAGAGGAAACCTCCAGCGTGTGAAGGATCAGTGAGAGGAAACCTCCAGCGTGTGAAGGATCATTGAGAGGAAACCTCCAGCGTGTGAAGGTTCAGTGAGGGGAAACCTCCAGCGTGTGAAGGATCAGTGAGAGGAAACCTCCAGCGTGTGAAGGATCAGTGAGAGGAAACCTCCAGCGTGTGAAGGATCAGTGAGAGGAAACCTCCAGCGTGTGAAGGATCAGTGAGAGAAAACCCCCAGCGTGTGAAGGTTCAGTAAGAGGAAACCTCCAGCGTGTGAAGAATCAGTGAGAGGAAACCTCCAGCGTGTGAAGGATCAGTGAGAGGAAACCTCCAGCGTGTGAAGGATCAGTGAGAGGAAACCCCCAGCGTGTGAAGGATCAGTGAGAGGAAACCCCCAGCGTGTGAAGGATCAGTGAGAGGAAACCCCCAGCGTGTGAAGGATCAGTGAGAGGAAACCTGCGTGTGAAGGCTCAGTGAGAGGAAACCTGCGTGTCAAGGTTTAGGAAGAGGAACCCTCCAGCCTAATAATAATATCCTAATAATATCCATCAGTTTCCCATTCGAAGCCTCCCCTAGATAATAATAATAATAATTATAATAATAATAATAATAATAATAATAATAATAATAATAATAATAATAATAATAATAATAATAATTATTATTAACACACCTTCAAGACAGGCCCCAGCCTTTCCCTTTGAACCAGAGTGCTGCCCCTAAGCCCTCCTATATATAAATTATGAAGGTGCCACTGTATGGAGGAGACGTGTAGAAGCTTGGGACACAGCATCAAGGAACGCCAGTATATATTTATTTATTTATTTATTTATTTATTTATTTCCAATTTGTGCACACATACAGAGGTACAAAAAAAAATACAGATAAGAGCAGTATGCCAAAGCCACTTATACTATGCATAGCATTACGGGCTGGCTTAAAATTAACTTAAGATTAACTAAGCAATGATTATTATTATTATTATAATCAAAAAGAAGCGCTAAGCCACAAGGACTATACAGCGCTGCTACTAAGCAATGATGAAATCAGTGATAAAACATTAATGTAAACAGATAACTATAAAGCACAAGTGAGTATTACAAAGACAGGTCATATGGTTGCATTCAGTTAGGTAGTGATTCTGTTAGGTAGTGTATTTAAAAAATAATAAAGTTAGATTGGGTTTTAGGTTTAACATTTATGTGATATAATTGTGAGAAACATTTAAGATATACAATTTATAATGTTCAGTTATTCAGTATTTATTTGGTTTTGGGTGAGTAAGTAATCTTTGAGAAGAGACTTGAATTTATAAACAGGTTGTGTTTCTTTTATATTTACAGGTAATGAATTCCAGATTTTAGGGCCTTTTATGTGCATTGAGTTTTTGCATAGTGTGAGATGGACACGAGGAACATCAAAGAGTGATCTGTGCCTTGTGTTATGGTCATGTGTTCTGTTGAGGTTGGCAAGGAGATGTTTGAGGGGAGGGTTAATATCAGAGTTAAGTGTTCTATGTATGTAATAGGTGCAGTAATAAGTATGGATGTTTTGTATGGTGAGTAGGTTTAGTGTATTGAATATTGGTGGAGTGTGCTGCCTGTAGTGAGAATTTGTTATCATTCTAACTGCAGCCTTTTGTTGGGTAATTAGTGGTCTGAGATGGTTAATTGTTGTTGAGCCCCATGCACAAATTCCATAGGTGAGATAGGGGTAAATAAGAGAGTGATATAGGGCCAGGAGGGCTGACTGTGGAACATAGTACCGTATCTTCGATAGTATGCCTACAGTCTTGGAAATTTTCTTAGAAATTTGATGTATATGTGTATGAAATTTGAGTCTATTATCAAGGTGGATTCCTAAGAATTTTCCCTCTGTTAGTTTTGTGATAGGTGAACCATTTATCATTATGTTAAGAGGGACATCTGTAGCTCTGTTACCAAACTGAATGAAGTAGGTTTTGTCAATGTTTAGTGTAAGTTTGTTAGTCCTCATCCAGGTAGATATTTTCTGTAATTCGGTATTCACAGTATTGGCTAGCGTGACTGGGCTCGGGTGAGAGAAGACGTATGTAGTGTCATCTGCAAATAGTGTGGGTTTGAGTAATTGTGAAGCATTTGGAAGGTCATTTATGTATAGGAGAAAGGGAAGAGGGCCAAGGACACTTCCCTGTGGGACACCAACTGTAATTGGTTGTGCAGAAGAGTTTGCCCCATTTGCGTACACATATTGGCTTCTGTTGCTGAGGTAAGACTTGAGGTAGTTGAGGGAGTGCCCTCTTATACCATAGTGTGACAATTTTACGTGGAGCAAGT
This sequence comes from Cherax quadricarinatus, assembly GCF_038502225.1. Taxonomy (NCBI): domain Eukaryota; kingdom Metazoa; phylum Arthropoda; class Malacostraca; order Decapoda; family Parastacidae; genus Cherax; species Cherax quadricarinatus. The sequence goes on from NC_091307.1 coordinate 35,238,944, forward strand.
CATGGTCAACTGTATCAAAAGCTTTACGTAAGTCAATGAAGATCCCCAGTGGGACTTCTTTTTTCTCTATTGCAGTGTATATATGTTCTAGCATGTGTATAATAGCATCATTAGTATTTTTATTAGGCCTGAATCCAAATTGGCAGGGGTTGAGTATGTTTTGGGAGATAAGGTAGGAGTAGATTCGTTTATGAATTAATTTTTCGAAGATTTTTGAGAGAGGGTGTAAGTTGGATATTGGCCTATAGTTATTCAACTCTGTTTGGTCTCCTCCTTTGTGGATCGGGGTGACCCTTGCTATTTTGAGTACTGTAGGGAAGGTGGAGGATTCAATGGATTTGTTAAAGAGTGTTGCAATGATTGGTGATAGCACTTGTGACACTTTTTTGTATATAAGGGGTGGTAAGGTATTTAAATCTCCTGCCTTGTTTTTTAGTGCGTTGATAATAAGGGAGACTTCGTATGGGTTAGTCGGAGCTAGGAACAGTGTGTTCGGGTAGTTGCCGGTGAGGTAGTCATTTGGTGGGGTATCTGAGCTTGGGATTTTATTGGCAAGGTTTTGTCCTATAGTGGAGAAGAAATCATTGAGTCTGTTTGCTGTTTCTGTTGGTGGGAGTTGGGGTTCATCTGTTTTTGCTAATTTTATTTCGCTATTTCGTGATATCTTTTTTGTTCCCAGAATTTCTGATAGGGTTTTCCAGGTCTTTTTTATATCACCTCGTAAGTTGGATAATCTGTTCTCATAATACAATTTTTTTGCCCTTCTTATCAGGCTGGTTAGGATTGACGAGTAACGTTTTGTTTGGTCTCTGGTTATGTGACCCATTCTGTACTGTTTTTCATATTGGTGTTTTGTATTTATGGATTTGAGAATGCTGGGTGTTAGCCAGGGACTGTTCAGTCTCTTTGCTGTCATCTGTTTAGTTTTTTTAGGGCAGTGCTTGTTATAGAGGTATTGGGTTTTTTTTAGAAAATTATTAATACATTCGTCAATATCTGTATAGGTTTCTAGCTCAGTGTGCCAATCAATGTTTGCTATTGCTGTTGTGAAGTTATTAATGGCTGCCTCATTGTGAAGTCTGAAGGTGACTTTAGTAGTGTCTTGGGGTAGTTTACCAAGAGTTGTTATGAGGAAAGTAGGGTAGTGGTCTGTGGTATTATCTGTAATTATGCCTGATTTTAAAAGGGATATGGTGTTGGTCCAGATGTGGTCAAGTAGGGAAACACTAGTCTCTGTAACTCTTGTAGGTTTTGTTACTGTTGGTAGTAACATACAGTTACTCATTGTGTTTGTGAATTCAGTAACGTGTGGGTCCTGGTCTTGCAGGAGATTTATATTGAAGTCACCTGAGAGTAGTAAGTGATCTTTGTTCATGCGTGCATCAGTTATCATACTTCCTAGATTTTGACTAAATTGGCTAATGTTTGACTGTGGAACTCTGTAGATGTTTATCAATGTGAGAGGTTTTTGTAGGTACTTTGATTTGAATTTAGCTATTATATATTCCCCATGTTCATCCCTTGTGCAAGTATTAGTGATACATTCTAGTTGGTCTGAGTAGTATATGGCTGTGCCACCCCCTTGTTGATCTGGCCTACAGTTGTGTATGGCTGTGTAACCAGGAATGGCATAGACATCTGTACTATCAGGCTTTAGCCAGGTTTCAGTTAGTGTAATGATGGACATATTGGCATGTAAGGAATTTAGTAATGCTATGAGGTCATCGTAATGCTTGCTTAAAGATCTGATATTGTAGTTAAATATAGTTATGTTGTTGTTGGCACTGAGAAGTGCCTTTGATTGTTCTGCAGTGTAGTAATTACAGTTACTGTTTGATTCATTTAAGTCATTAAATAAGAGGTTGGTATCAGGATCAATGCTTGTAATCATAAGATTTGTAGTGAATCTATAGTTTGAATTAAGTATAAAACAAAGTAAATAGTCTTAAGCTAAAAAATAGCACCTGGATTATTTAACAAATGTAAAATAATGAGCTAAGGGACTAATACAAATAAAGTGATGATCAAATAGTGGAGCTTGGGAATATGATAGTAGGTAGTACTATAAAGGTAATTTTTTAAAGTTAGAATTATAGTATAAAATTATAATATAAAAGGGACTAATATAGGTTGTGGTGACCAATAAAGTGGTATTCAGTGTTATTCAAACAGTACCTGCACTATACAGCGAATCTCCCTCAATCTTCTCATGAACTTTAAAAAACTCTAAATTAGTCATCAGAGAAACTGACCAGCATCACAGGGTTGTTTATAATCTGTTATTGTCGCCACTGTCGTCACACGAAATTCTGAAATTTTAAGATTTTTCACATACTCGCCAGGTTCTTCCTGGTGGGTACGATTTGACTGTGCCCTGGCCAAACACAGTCATAATGTGGCCTCGTGCTTTGGTACGGCCTCGTGCTTTGGTACGGCCTCGTGCTTTGGTACGGCCTCGTGCTTACGTACAGCACCTTGGACCCAATATATACAATCCTAGTTCTTCTCTCTGTCCTGAACTGATAAAGCGCCTAGTGGACAAAACTTTTCTTAAATAAATGTCCTAATATTGCGTTTGTGTCTTAGTCACATACGTATCATTGTTTAAACAATATTTATAATAAGTCCTGAACATACTTTCTGCTGAGATGCATTGAATGAAAGCGGATTTACTTGAGTTGTACAAGTGGAAGAAAGATGTAAGTCAAGAAATGTAAATAAGGTTAACATAAAGTCTAACCAAGAAAGGACTCAAAAAATGGATTCAAGCTTAATAAATTCATAAATAGAAAAGGATGCAGGAAAGTATTGGTTTTCACCAAGGAAGCAGATGAGTGGAACAAGCTGCCAAGGACCATAACTGAAACTGGATAACTCTCAAAAAATTGATTAGAAAAATATTTAAGAATAGTCTGGAATTAGACTTGTCTTGACGAAACCAGCAGGTTTACTGTAGTGCTCCTCTGTTCCAGTGTTATAAAGTGAGAGCCTATCACACTGCTTGTTAGGTGATAACGGCATTTGTCTGGTCCCCAGTTATGGGCCACGTAAGTTCCCCGTCATCTAATAACATGTTCATTTTCCACTATAATCTACCTTGTCCATAATTACTATCACATTTGCTTTGTCTGTTTCGTAAGGTGAAGTCTAGGATCTTTCTTTAATTCATGGTATAACTTAACAAATCTTTGAGAACAGATGTGGTAGAGAGGTCTGAGCACAGCTCACACCTCTCTAACACATGTACTACACTATGGGTTTTTTAAGTACTATTACTTTGGGTTCAAGGTGAATTGGACTTTCATATTTTAACATGATTAATAGCAGACATGAATAAATAGCTGGTGCATAAGAGTAAGGCAGAGTGATACAGCTTACTTGCAAGTAGCACCACAGCCTGAGATGATGTCGTGGACCTTACCGTCGTGGCACTAAGGTGTGACAGTGCCGCACACCTCACTACTCGCTCACCCCTCCCTCCCCCCATAAAACCGGCTCTTGAACTTAATTCCCTCTTCCTCCTTCCTTCCCTCCTCTCCCTCCCTTCCCTTCTTCCATAAGTCCCATACCTCGGACTGACAAATTTCCCTACTTGGTGAACCTGGCTCACACTGTGTTGGAATGTGACATACCTAAATAATATTGCCACTGTGTCACCATCATATACGGTAGTGTAGCAACACACTGCGTTTTTACCCAATTATGTAGCTAGGAGTCTCGGCCTGACAGTCTATCACAGCCACATTCGCCAGTCATTACCAGTACCACCACCACGACTCATTACTACCCCTACCACCACCATCACCATTCATTACCACCATCGCTCATTACCACCATCACTCATTACCATTACCATCACCGTTCATTACCACCACCATCACCACTCACCACAACCACCGCTCATTACCACCCCACCACTACCATCACTACTCATTACCACCCCCACCACTACCATCACTACTCATTACCACCACCACCATTCATTGCCACATTAATCAGTCGAATAGCTTAAAGCAAAGGCATGAGGCAAGTAACCTGAGTAGGGAAAAGTGGTGGGTGTTACCGTGGAGTTGATGTCACCACATCTACCACCCCCAGCCCCACCTCCACAACGATCACCACCGCCACTACTACCACCAACCACTACCACCACCAACCACTAGCATCACTACCACTGTTACGAACACAGACGTAGTCTAGTGGCCTGCACACCTGGTTGTAGCACGATAACAAAGGTAGAAACGAGGAACTAGAAGAAGGCAGCAGAGAGTAAATATTTACATATTTCCTTCACCAAACAGAAAGCAATAACATGTACTACGTATATTTAAAGAGAATATGTACAGTAAGGCAATGTTGCAAGCAAGAGACACGGTGAGAACCGTCTTCTACCAGACTTGAAGGTAAGTGATTGGCTGGGTGAACCAAGGTGCTAGCATAATGATGGGCACCTGCTCATTATACCCGTAACATCTGGTTCACTGGTCGGGAGGGCAGCCTATGTGGGTGTGTGACTTATGGCAAATACAATGTAGCATATTATTAGCATGCTGTAACCACCACCACCATTACCACCACAGCCACCACCATTACCACCACAGCCACCACCATTACCACCACAGCCACCACCATTACCACAGCCACCACCATTACCACCACAGCCACCACCATTACCACCACAGCCACCACCATTACCACCACAGCCACCACCATTACCACCACCACCATTACCACCACAGCCACCACCATTACCACCACAGCCACCACCATTGCCACCACCATTACCACCACAGCCACCACCATTACCACCACAGCCACCACCATTACCACCACAGCCACCACCATTACCACCACAGCCACCACCATTACCACCACAGCCACCACCATTGCCACCACCACCATTACCACCACCATTACCACCACCACCATTACCACCACAGCCACCACCATTACCACCACAGCCACCACCATTACCACCACAGCCACCACCATTACCACCACCACCATTACCACCACAGCCACCACCATTACCACCACCACCATTACCACCACAGCCACCACCATTACCACCACCAACACCATTACCACCACCACCACCATCATTACCACCACAGCCACCACCATTACCACCACAGTCATCACCATTACCACCACCACCACCATTACCACCACCACCACCATTACCACCACCACCACCACCACCACCACCACCACCGCCATTACCACCACAGCCACCACCATTATCACCACCACCATTACCACCACAGCCACCACCATTACCACCTCAGCCACCACCATTACCATTACCACCACCACCATTACCACCACCACCACCATTACCACCACAGCCACCACCATTACCACCACAGCCACCACCATTACCACCACAGCCACCACCATTACCACCATCACCACCACCATTACCACCACCACCACCATCACCACCACCATTACCACCACTACCACAAACTCCACTACCACCACCACTGCCAATACCACCACCACCACTATTACCACCACAACCACCGCCATTACCATCATCATCACAGCCACCACCACCATTACCACCGCCACCACCACCACCATTACCACCACCACCACCATTACCAACCACCACCACCATTACCACCACCACCATTACCACCACCACCACCACCATTACCGTCACCACCATTACCGTCACCACCACCACCATTACCGCCACCACCACCACCATTACCACTACCACCATTACCACCACCATTACTACCATTACAACCACCACCATTACCACCACCACCAACACCAGTATTACCACCACCACCATTACCACCATCACCATTACCACCACCATTGCCGCCACCACCACCACCACCACCACCATTACCACCACCACCACCACCACCACCATTACCACCACCACCATTACCACAACCACCACCACCACCACTACCACCGCCGCCACCACCACCACCACCATTACCACCACCACCACCATTACCACCACCACCACCACCACAATTACCACAACCACCACCACCAGTATTACCACCACCACCA
>NC_091307.1:35249982-35293750 GCF_038502225.1 Cherax quadricarinatus
CCATCATCAACTCTTAGCAACCTGGTTTGCTGGTTGGGGGAGATAGCCTGTAAATGAGGGTGTGTACATGCGCCGAATAAAGGTTACGTACTCTTTGCATGCCACACCCCCACCCCGAGAAGGCTCAGGATTAGGCTGCCACCTCCCAGTGGTATCCGTGCCGCCATGGCACAAAATAATGGGACCGCCTTTCCTCTCCACCATCCAACTCTTAGATAGAGCTCAGCTTTTCTCGTGACAAAAAGCCAAATCCTAAACTCAAAGTGAGACAGCAGTCAGTCAGGCTAGCATAGATCCAAGATACAGGCGGACGGTAGCCCGCATCCCCTCACTAAAAAAAAACCCCACACCAGGGGATAAAAAAAAGAGCGTGAAAAGGGGTTACCACAAATATAACATCCTAACCTAAATAAATAAAAAATATTAGACTCTAGATAATGAGTCCGCCAACACATTTTCTTTGCCGGCAATATATTTAATTCTGAGTGAGTATGGTTGCAGTCTTAGCGTCCAGCGCATGAGCCTTGTGTTGTGGTTCTTCATGGCTTGGAGATATACTAGAGGATTGTGATCACTGTAGACTGTGACCACCTGCGATGTCTGGCCCACATAAACATCGAAATGCTCCAAAGCCAGTACCAGCGCGAGGGCTTCTTTTTCAATGGTAGAGTAAGCCCTCTGATGTGGCTGGAACTTGGCTGAAAAGTATGCTACAGGCTGCAACTCTTTATTCTCGGTTTGTAATAGTACTGCCCCAACCCCAGACTCACAAGCATCAACCTGTAATGAAAAAGGTTTGGAGAAGTCTGGAGACAAAAGAATGGGTGTAGTACACAATAATCTTTTTGCTTTATTAAAAGCAGTGTTACAGTCTGAGGTCCAATTAAAGGAAACTTTGTGACTGGTAAGAGAGGTAAGAGGGGCTACAATATCTGAGAAATTCTTACAGAATCTTCTGTAAAATCCTATCATGCCTAGGAAACGTTGAAGAGATTTCCTATCATGAGGAACTGGATAATCTTTAATAGCAAGAACTTTAGCAAGTTTAGGTGCAACTTTACCACTACCTACTTCATGGCCTAGAAAAGTGACAGTGGCCTGGCCAAAGGAAGATTTAGATAAATTAACTGTTAAATGGGAACTCTGAAAGGTCTCAAAAAGAGCCTTAAGTCTAAGTAGGTGTTGATCCCAAGTATCAGACACCACAACAATATCATCTAGGTACGCTGCCGTGCCTTCAAGTCCTTTAATAGCCTGATGGATAAGTTTCTGGAATGAAGAGGGGGAATTTTTCATTCCGAAGGGGGTAACTGTGTATTGATAATGACCTCCTGGAATTACGAAGGCAGAGATTTCCTTCGCCTTATTCGTTAAAGGTACCTGATAGTAACCTTTAAGGAGATCTAACTTGGACACAAAAGTAGCCTTACCCACAAAGTCAATTACGTCATCCAGACGAGGAAGAGGGTAAGCATCTGTAATTGTGACCTCATTCACTTTACGGTAGTCTGTACACATACGAAACCCTCCATCAGCCTTCTTCACAAGGATGCACGGTGAAGCCCATGGACTAGATGACTCCTCCACTAAACCATGCTTTAACAAAAATTCTACTTCCTGCTGAAGTAGCCTCTGCTTTTCAGGATTAGCTCTGTAGGGGGAGAGTTTAATTGGTTTAGATTTTCCCACATCTACATCATGATAACCTAACGTACATTTTTTCGGCACATCCGAAAAAATATTAGGAAATGACTGTAGAAGCTCAGTTAAATTTGTTGCTTGCGTTTCAGATAGTCCCTCCATTAAAGGGCTAGGATCCTTGAGGAGGACAGAATTTGAAAGTTTAATATTAATTTCAGAGATAGAGTGCAAAGAATCAGAGTCGTCCTCAGAGGAAGAGGACAGAATCATTACTGGGACTTTATCTGGTGTATGAAAAGATTTCAATTGATTGATGTGGTAAATTTTAGTTTTTGATGTCTTATCAATGGGAGCTACCACATAATTTACATCAGATAATCTACTTACAATCTGCATAGGTCCCGTAAATCTAGCTTTCAAGGTGTGGCCAGGTATAGGTTCCTGCACCAACACCTTGTCTCCTGGATGGAAGAAGCGGAATTGTGCACTTCTGTCATACCTCTGTTTCATCTTACTTTGAGCTGTCTTTAGGTTAGCCTTGGCTAACTGACGTGCCACCTGCAACCTTGAAGACGGGTTGTAGAGTGTTGAGCTAACGTCTTCTCCCATCCATCCTTCTTTGAGCACCCGAAGAGGACCTCGTATATTGTGCCCAAAGATCAGCTCAAACGGACTATACCCTGTAGATTCTTGCACCGTCTCTCGTACTGAGAACAGCAACAAAGGTAGTGATTCATCTCAGTCTGTAGGAAAGTGCATGCAAAAAGTTCTCATCATAGTTTTTAACGTCTGATGGAATCTTTCCAAGGCGCCTTGGGACTGAGGATGATAGGCAGTGGATAAGTTGTGGATTATCCCTAACCTAGTTAATACTTCCCTAAATGCTTTGGCAGTAAAGTTAGTACCTTGATCACTTTGAATAGTTTTAGGAATGCCAAAACAAGAAATGAATTTGGTTAAAGCTTTGAGAATAGCTTTAGTATTAATACTGCGCATTGGAATTGCTTCAGGATATCTGGTTACTTTATCCATAATCGTAAATAAATATTGATTTCCCGACTTTGACCTAGGTAGTGGACCTACACAATCTATAATTAAATCTGCAAAAGGTTCTCCATCAGCAGGTATAGGTTGGAGAGGTGCAGGTTTAATGGAATGTCCAGGTTTCCCTACTTGCTGACATTCTCGGCAACACCTAATATGATTCTTCACATCTTTCTTTAATTTTGGCCAATAAAATTCTTTTGTGATTCTATACAAGATTTTTGTAATTCCTAAGTGACCTCCTAATGAAGTATTATGAGCTATATTTAATATTTGAGGTCTGTACTTTGTTGGAACCACTAACCTGTTAAACAATTGCCGGCCCTCTATCTCCTTACCAGTCTCAGTGCAGACCAAATAATCATTTTTAACTTCATACTTGACCGGATGACCCAAAGAGGATTTACCCATGGCTGCCTGAAAAGCGAATTTTAAAGAAGGGTCCTTTCGTTGTTCGTCCCGGAAGGACAGTCCCTCGGGCATGGAAACAGAGACATCTGGCAATCCTGCAACCTGGGAATAGGAAGGCTTGATCGGGGTCTGTTCACTTGATTTACGAGGCTCCGGCCGGTGTGCCTCATAAAACAACGTGGCTATTCCGAGATCGGAGTCGTCCAAGGATAGGTCAATATTCTCTCCAGACAACCCTTGGGATGTTGCCCAAGTTATGGCCAACACCGGAGAAGAATTACTCATTATAGGTTCAGGACACGCACTAACAGTAGTAATGTTATTACCCAGTAATAACATGGCATCTTTCATGGGGAATCCTTTTGAGACACCTACAGTCAAGTACCCAGTGTAATATTTGCACTGTACATAAATTTTATGCAAAGGAACAGAATATATAGCTCCTCCAATAAAACAGAGGAATTCAAGGAAGTGTTCTCTGAAAGGTGTAATATTCCTTCTCTTACAAGTGAGCAATATGCTCCAGTATCTCTAAAGGTCTTTACTTCAGTTGTTTCTGAGTTTTCCTGAAGGGAAATAAGACTCTTGCAATAATAAGGGGCCATACCTTTTTCTACTTCTCTAGGGGACATGTTACTAGGGATATTAGAGATTTTCCCAATGGGTTGGGGTTTGTGGGGGCAGTTGGGACGAATATGACCTACTTTGTTACAGAGGAAGCAGATGACAGGCTTGCCCTTTACTCCCTGCGGACGTTGCAACTGGTGTCGCTCTGGCTGGTGTCTCTCTGGATACTGTTGTCGAGATGCACCCTGTTGAGTAATTTGTCTCTCAGCACGTGGACCATAAGTTGAGAAGCGTGGCTCACCAGGTGACTTAGTTGGCTGACGTAGACGTTCTCCCTCCGGCTGGCACTTCATTCTCCAAGGTTGACGATCTCTGCTCATGCCAGGCTGTTGAAAAGAGAGAGACGGGACCGCTCGGACAAGGAGCGGTTAGTTTCGAAGGTATCAGCAAACCTGACTGCCTCCAATGCAGTTGCTAAGTCACGATCCTGCAGAAAGACTCGAACCCCTGGTCCCACAGACTCCAGCAGATTATCAATCAGAATAAGCTGTACCAGCTCCTCAAAGGTAGAGACACCACTTGCTTTATACAAGCTGGTAAAAGCTTTGGTTTGCCGTCTCACAAAGTCCACTAGGGATTGACCAAGCTGCTGCCTGCTTAATTTAAAAAGTTTACGGTATTTGGCTGGGATACATGTATATGCACCCAACACTGTGGTCTTCACTACTTTATAATCAGAAAATTCAACGTCATTTAATGCTGACGTAAATTCCTGTGCCTTACCCAATAATGCTGTATGAACCAACGATGCCCAATGCTGTTCCGGCCACCTCAAGGCTCGAGCCTGATTTTCGAAGCTTTCGAAAAATTGTTCTGGTTCGGCCTCATTGAAGCGGGGAACAAGCTGTACTGCTTTTTGTAAACTAAAATCATTTACAGAATGCGAAAACTGTCTCCTTTCTCTTTCCCTATCAAATTCTTCCCTTGTGAATGCTCTCTGTTCCCTAGTTTGCTCAAGATTGATTTTTGCCAGCTCAAGTGCCAACGACGCTGATTCACCTTGAGACAACCCAGCTGCACTATACTGACGATTTTGCTCCGCAGGTGTATCATCTTCCTCATGCGAGAACATAGTAGTTTTTGCCCTAGCTCCCGTAGAGGGAGGAGTCTGATGTGCCGTCTCTTCTTCTGTAAGTTTTTCAGCAATCAGTGAACGCAGTTGCGCAGCTGTGAGAGTGCGTTTGTATTTAATGCCAATGGAACGAGCAATTTTCCAACAACGCTGTAGGGACAATTTAGGTAGGTTATGCAAAGTATATGCCGACACCAGACGTCTGACTCGTCTAGGTGGCATAAGTTATTCGCTATGCACAGCACGATTGCAGAATACCCAACGTAACACGTTAATTTGCAGAACACGCTTAGCTATGCACAGTACGATTGCAGAATATGCATACAAGCAAAGCTGATTGCAAAATTCTCCACACCGAACAGGCTAGTAACAACTGACACGCAAAATTTGTAAAGCATTGCCAGACAGCTACACTGTTCTAGAAGATTGACAGTAGCGAAGCGAGCACACCGGACAAGCTAGTAGCGAGCTGTTGAACGATCACACAACAGCAAGGCTAACCATAACAAAACTGACACAAAATTTGTAAAGCATAGGCAAAGCTAATGCAATGCCAGACAGCAAGCTGCACAATGTTCCTGCTACGAGCTTCACCCTAAGCTCAACCGTTTCTCTAAGTCCAGCTCCAGCTCTCGGACAGGCTACCCATATTACAACCCAGGATTCCAAATGGCCTGTTATCCCGGGTGTAATGGGAACAAAATAAACACAGCAGAAAAAGTTTAGACTTATATTATCCTTCACCAATTTAGAACAGCAATATGTACACTATGTACAGCGATAAGTATAGTGCACTCCACGGTAAGCAAGGCAGAAATAGAAGCCACAAGATAGCAGACCGTGCTTCAACCAGCTCTAGAATGGGAATGACAAGGGCAGACAGGAGAGTGGTACCCACATAACCTCTGCGATTGCCAAAACCATCTTCTTATTGGCTAGAACCTGGTCACTAGTTGAACGACGGGGCCCCATCATCAACTCCTAGCAACCTGGTTCGCTGGTTGGGGGAGATAGCCTGTAAATGAGGGTGTGTACATGCGCCGAATAAAGGTTACGTACTCTTTGCATGCCACAACCACCACCACCATTACCACCACCACCATTACCACCACCACCATTACCACCACCACCACCACTACCACCATTACCACCACCACCACTACCACCATTGCCACCACCACCACTACCACCATTACCACCACCACAATTACCACCACCGCCATTAACACCACCACCATTACCACCACCACCATTACCACCATTACCACCATCACTATTACCACCACCACCATTACCACCACCACCATTACCACCACCACCATTACCACCACCACCATTACCACCACCACTGTTGCGAACAGGGCAACTACTTAAGCCTGTTTAGCCTTTCTTGCAACAAATAAACAGGATTGATGGTTTTGGGAAGCGGGCCCACACAATCAATAATCAGGCGGGCAAACGGTTCTCCGTCTGATGTGATGGGGATAAGTGGAGCTGGAGGAGGAGTATGCGCGGGCTTGCCCACCACTTGGCATACCCGACAATGATGCAAGTGATCCACCATGGTCTCTCTCATTTTTGGCCAGTAAAAGTATTTTGACAATTTTCCTATTGTCTTCCTTATGCCCAGATGCCCCCCCATGGGACTGTTGTAGGCAACACCCAGGGCAAGTTCTCGGAAAATCGCTGGCAAAACTAATACACGTCTAACCCTAGGCGAAGAGTCACCTAGGGAACCTCTAAGCGTGGATTTTTTCATCAATATCTCTCCCTTATAGTAAAAACAGTCCTCCAGTCTTTCCGCTACGTTCTTTGACACTACTAACTTCTTTATCCCTGCTAGAGATGGGTCTTACCGTTGCCCCTGTATTAATTCTTCCGGCCAAAGGGTTTTGGTGCCAGGTGACTCTAGATGTGAAGAGAACTCGGCAGGCTCTGTATCTTTGGACTTAGGTAGAAGGGTTTCACTGAATAACAAATTTAATCCCATATCTGCATGATCTTCTCTTCTCACTGGAGAAGAATGTCGGGACCGGGTCATGGCTCTCGTGACGATTCCGAGAGGAAATAAAGATGGTTCCTTTCCACAAACTTCGAGTGCATAATTATCGCTTGAGGCATTATCTATGACCACCGGCTCTTTACTAATTCCTTCTAGGCTTAAATCGTTCCCTATCAGTAGATCTACTGATTTGATAGGGAAACCTTCCGATATGCCCACAGCAGCATACCCTTCGTAGCCATCAACCTTCAGGTATATCTTGTGAAGAGGGACCCTAGAAACATTCCCACCATAGGCTTCTAGGAGTACGTCCATCTTGGTATAAGTTAGGTCGGTTAAAGGCAGGACACCTTTCCTCAAGAGCGTAAGGTAACTCCCAGTGTCTCGGTAAACCTTGACCTCCACAACCCAAGATTCGTCCATTCCAACACTCCCAGTAGAAAAATAAGGCTTCATCGCCATCTGAACCTTTAGCTCAGACACTTTCATAGGCGCTAGTCATCTCGATGAAGAAGCTCTTTGGCCCACGGTAACTTGTTTCGTTCTTGGATCTTCTCGGCCTTGGGACGTAGAAGTAACCATCTGCATCGGGGCTCTTTCCTGAGCCTGTCTTCCAGTAACGTTTTCCAACTTATAACAATTGTTCCTGCTATGCCCCCTTCTCTGGCAGTAGGAACATGTTAGAGCTTTTCTTGCTGGGAGAGCTTCTCTGTTACTTCTAGTCACTGATCTAACACCGTGGCGGGGCAGTGAGAAGGCACGAGCAGCAGCCTCTGGAGGGAATCTCTGGCGAGGTCCTTCTCTTGATAAACGTGTTCGATCCTTTGAACTAAACTTCGGGTTCTTCTCCTTGGGAGGCTTACCACTAATCAGCTGACTTGAAATTTCGTAATGGTCGGCCAAAGCGGCAGTTTCCATTACATCTAGACCCTGATGATCTATCAAGAATTTGCGCAGATCTCCCGAAATGGCATTGTAAAAATCTTCCTGCAGGATCAACTGGACCAGGCTGTTTACTGTATGGCAGCTCGAGGCCCACTGCCATCTCTCGAATGCTATCTGTTTTTGTCGGGCGAAGTCCACCCATGTTTGTCCTGGCAGCCGCTGGAGGGTACAAAAAGCCTGCTGGTAGCTTATTGGGAGCAGGTCATATGTTCTCAAAATCACTTTTTTAACGACCTGGTACTATATATATTGATGGTAAGGCAATGCAGCTGCACACTTCCTAGCCTTCCCCGTCAAAGTGGTATGCAATAGTGTAGCCCAGTATCTCTGGGGCCACTGCATAGCACGAGCCTGATTCTCGAACGTGGCAAAAAACGAGTCCAAGCCGGCCTCGCAAAATTTGGGCACCAGGGACGCCGCTCTATGTATGTCGAAATATGGACTCTCATGAGCATGCGACCTCCCAATGCCTTCACCTTGTTGTTGGCGCTCGTAGCGTATATTCTCCTGCTTAAACTCCTCATCATTCAGCTTACATTGGGCCTCAATTTGAGCAGTTTGTAAGAGTATAAGGCGCTCCATCCTCCCAAACTGGTCTTGAGAGATGGGGCTAGATAGTAGTGGAAAAGGGGAGAGTATTGCAGGCTGCTCTTTTGGACGAGCACCTCCCCCAGGCTGCCTTACCTCATCCTCCTTTGCGGGCGAGTCTGCGTCTCTAGCTATTTCTCCCGGTTCTGTTGTGGTTCCTCTATCAGAGGGTAAAAAGGTTTGAGTTTTCCCAGGAGCGAGTCCCTACGCTCCCATCGAGCCTTCTGAATCTTCTAGCAAGGACACGTGGTCGAGCTGAGAAACGAGGCTCCCTACATCCGAATCTACTTCCTTAGGGACGTTCAGCTGTAGGGGAAAGAGAATATTCCATATAATAGATTATTATTATTATAATCAAAAAGAAGCGCTAAGCCACAAGGACTATACAGCTCCATATAATAGAGCGAGTTGTCTTTGTGGTATAGTGCCTATTGCAAGTCACTCTGAGGTGTCTTGCTATCTGCCAGCACTTCTGCAGCGACAAAGTCTCCAACGTTGTTAGAGTCAATTCCCCAATCATTTGCTGCACAGTGTCGTCCATGATGAAGTTGGGTTGGCGCTGGTCCAGCAGAAGGTACCCTTTCTCCAGGACATTGGATCAAACAGATCCCGGACAGGCCCCCATTTTGTTGTGTACAGGGCAACTACTTAAGCCTGTTTAGCCTTTCTTGCAACAAATAAACAGGATTGAATATCCTGTTCTAGATGAAATCATTCAAGGGTTCAGTAGTAAACAATCACAATGTTTCTTTCTGTTTTTTTCTTAAGTTTCTTAATAAACCATAGAAGGGTTTTATATTAACTTTAAAAAGGTTGCACCAAAAAACAGAGTACTCATGAAATTTACACTAGAGTTCACTTAAAAGATAATATACAATATTCTGTCTTGTTTATAGTACTGAATGGCTCTAGCATCATAACACCTTCACTTCATATAATAAGACTTTGCTTAACTCAATCTAAATGAGACAGAAAACGTAACACTTCAATAATAATTCACTCTTATTCAACTTTCAAAATATACTAAGCGAGATTAGGAATATTCTACACTTAAAGGAGTTTTGAGGCGAGTCTGTCTCCCATGACTTTTTCGCCATCCTCTTTGAACCAATACTGCTTAAACTCGCTCCTAGCAGAGCTATGGACAATCTCCAGCGTCTCCAATACAGCAACACACACTTCGTCTGAGACGTTTCTGTCTGATACCGTCCGAGGTGCTGGAGGGTCACTAGGGAACCTCATGTGGGACCAGAAGGTTAAATCCAGGAATCAAGGAGCTTCTCTCACGAAAGGTGAGAGTGGACTGCCGTCACCTCGGATTAAGAGGGGACAGTGGCTAAACGACTGCCGGGTAATAAACAACTGTACCCATAGTTTACATCATCGAAACATCCTATCTATTTACACAGCTAAATAAATCAAGGCCAGATAATATTATAAAGTACTCTATCCTCATTTTAGCTACTAATGAGGCTAGAAATAATATAATATTGAGTGAAAAAGCCCGTTACTTATACATCATACCTGACCTAGAAGGTTCACAAACGAGGTGCGTAACAACCACCATTACCACCACCACCATTACCACCACCACCATTACCACCACCACCATTACCACCACTACCATTACCACCACCACCATCACTGTGGCATGCAAAGAGTATGTTACAATTTATTCGGTGTATGCCACACTCCCATATATTCTGCCTCCCAACCAGCGAACCGCGTGCTAAAGGTTAATGATAGATAGGGTACCCGTCGTTAAATCAGTACCTTGGTTCATTGACCAATCATAGGCAAGCCCACCAAAGCTGAAGCAACGTTGCTCACTTGCGGTAAGCATTTCTCAGACTTGCCTTCCTGCTGGTTGAGTACTGTACACTCTCTCTGGCTTCTGTTTTGCCATCTGCCACCATGGTGTACACTTATTATTCTATCTGTACGTATTGTGCATAGTGTACATATCTGTATGTAGTGGCTGAAGGCAAAATATATATTATATTCTACTGCTGAGTATTGTTTGCTCCAATTCCCTTTACGACCAGATCCCACAGGCCATTCTTTACCTATGTTTGTAATAACCACCACCTCCACCATTACAACCACTACCATCACTGTTACCACCACCACCACCACCACCACCACCATTACCACCACCATTACCACCACCACCACCACCATTACCACCACCACCACCACCACCAGCATTACCACCACCACCACCACCATTACCACCACCACCACCACCATTACCACCACCCCCCCCACCACCACCACCCCCCCCACCACCACCACCACCACCAGCATTACCACCACCGCCATTACCACCACCCCTTCCTTTTGATGTGGAGTTCCCAGTTTCCATTAAGAAAATCTTAGCCCTCGCCAAATTATGTGTCACTACTAATATTTTCTCTTTCAACAATGAATTCCTCAAGCAGAAATTTGGTAGCTGCATGGGAAATCCATTCTCTCTCCCATACTCGCTAATCTATACATGGAATACTATGAAACTACTATCCTTCCCAGCATCAAAGCACCAGACATGCACCAACCTACCTGTATGTTTACAGATAGGTTGGTGCATCTTTGACACATCGGCAGTCTTAACCATCTTGTTCAGAGTTGAATGAGAAACAATCAACTTCCATTCCTTGTTGTTCTCATCACCAGAAATAACGATCAGGTTGAATTTTCAGTTTATATTAAGTCCATTCACACTGCCAACCATGTTCGTTTCTACAGTCACCATTCAATCCAGATTAAGAAGAGAACCATCTCAAGCCTGTTCTTACGTGCACTCAGGATATGCAGCCTCTCGGACCAAGAAAACTTCAGTTCATTCACAAAACCCCAACCCCATTCAGCAGATCTCAACTCATGGTTCCTGTGGCATGCAAAGAGTACGTAACCCTTATTCGGCGCATGTACACACCCTCATTGAAAGGCTATCTCCCCCAACCAGCGAACCAGGTGCTAAGGGTTGACGATGGGGCCCCATCGTTCAATCAGTACCCAGGTTCCAGCCAATGAGAAGATGGCTTTGGCAATCGCAGAGGTTATGTGGGTACCACTCACCTGTCTACCCTTGCCATTCCCATTCTAGAGCTGGTTGAAGCACGGTCTGCTCTCTAGTGGCTTCTATTCTGCCTTGCTTACCGTGGAGTGCATTAATACCTATTGTTGTACAAAGTGTATATAGTGTACATACTTCTGTTCTAAATTGGTGAAGAATAATATAATTCAAAAGTTTTTCTGCTGTGTTTATTTTGCTCCCTTTACATCCAGGATAACAGGCCTTTGGGACTCCTGGGTTGTAATAGTTCCCTACCACCAAGGTACGTTCAGTCTTGTATTAATGATGATAGAATTACAGACAATATATAAAGTAAAAGGATACAAGTGCAACTTTCACTTTACATTCAATCTTCTCAACAGTGACCAACATAATCACGTTCTATCCCAGTAAACTGGGAAATCTCTTTTCCAAGAAATACAAATATCCAACATAGCAAGACACCAGGAGTTTACCAGATGCCATGTAAAGACTGCAACCAGGCATACATAGGGCAGACAGGACGAACACTATCTACAAGGATCATTGAACACCCGAGGGCGGAATGTTATACACAGGATAATTCAGCCATTTTTCAACATGTCAGCATCAACAGTCACAATATTCATTGGGAAGCTGCCACCATCAAAAATAAATCACACTG
This sequence comes from Cherax quadricarinatus, assembly GCF_038502225.1. Classification (NCBI taxonomy): domain Eukaryota; kingdom Metazoa; phylum Arthropoda; class Malacostraca; order Decapoda; family Parastacidae; genus Cherax; species Cherax quadricarinatus. The sequence continues at coordinate 35,262,032 of NC_091307.1, forward strand.
CAGCTACAAATGCAAAATGATAGAATCTGCCTTTATAGCTACCACTCCCAATTTTAACATCTCACAGGGACAATGGAAACCAGACGTCATTTCAAAATTCGCCCTCAAGAAGCACATACCAGCGCCTAATCTAACACAGAACGCCTGCACTCCATCAGGGATTTCAAAGCACAAAGAAATTTCATACCTAGACTTTTAGCTGTACTTCAGGACCTGTCTTCTCACCCACCCACTGCTTGACACGTCCCTCCACTCACGTGTACGGGGTTAGGTGTAACTTTTATATATTCTTGTTCTCATTTCATTTATGTATCTAATGGGTAAAACAACAAAAGTGTAACTAAAGTGGAATTTTATTGTGGCAACGTTTCGCTCTCCAGGAGCTCTGTCTAGCCGTTACAAACAATACATAGACACAAAGGGTATATATAGTCTTAGAGTGAGGTGTAGTTGTAACACTAGTAGTGGTAGCAGTAGAACTAATGCTTGTCGACTTGTAGACGAGTAAAAAGGTTATTAAAGCTTGTTGCTCGGGTAGCATAAAAATATGATGGGCAGATACTATTTATGTTAGAGATAAGTGGTTGGAGTTGAGGTCTGTTTGAGTGTTCCTCCTCTACTATATTCTTATGTAGTATCAGATTAGTGTTGTAGACCATTGTTTGTAGTGTTGTAGATGAGTGTTTTGCTGTAGACCAGTGTAGTGTTGTAAACCAGTGTAGTGTTGCAGACCAGAGTAGTGTTGTAGAGCAGTGTAGTGTTGTAGACCAGTGTAGTGTTGTAGAGCAGTGTAGTGTTGTAGACCAGTGCAGTCTTGTAGACCAGTATAGTGTTGTAGACCAGTGTAGTGTTGTAGAGCAGTGTAGTGTTGTAGACCAGTGCAGTCTTGTAGACCAGTATAGTGTTGTAGACCAGTGTAGTGTTGTAGACCAGTGCAGTCTTGTAGACCAGTGCAGTCTTGTAGACCAGTATAGTGTTGTAGACCAGTGTAGTGTTGTAGAGCAGTGTAGTATCGTAGAGTAGTGTAGTGTTGTAGACCAGTGCAGTGTTGTAAACCAGTGCAGTCTTGTAGACCAGTATAGTGTTGTAGACCAGTGTAGTGTTGTAGAGCAGTGTAGTATCGTAGAGCAGTGTAGTGTTGTAGACCAGTGCAGTATTGTAGACCAGTGTAGTCTTGTAGGCCAGTATAGTGTTGTAGACCAGTGTAGTGTTGTAGACCATAGTAGTGTTGTAGACCATTGTAGTGTTGTAGACCAGTGTAGTGTAGACCAGTGTAGTGTCGTAGAACAGTATAGTGTTGTAGAGCAGTGTAGTGTTGTAGAGCAGTGTAGTGTTGTAGAGCAGTGTAGTGTTGTAGAGCAGTGTAGTGTTGTAGACCAGTATAGTGTTGTAGAGCAGTGTAGTGTTGTAGAGCAGTGTAGTGTTGTAGAGCAGTGTAGTGTTGTAGACCAGTGTAGTGTAGACCAGTATAGTGTTGTAGACCAGTATAGTGTTGTAGAGCAGTGTAGTGTTGTAGAGCAGTGTAGTGTTGTAGACCAGTGCAGTGTCGTAGAACAGTGTAGTGTTGTAGACCAGTGAAGTGTTGTAGACCAGTGTAGTGTTGTAGACCAGTGTAGTGTTGTAGAGCAGTGTTGTGTTGTAGAGCAGTGTTGTGTTGTAGACTATTGTTGTAGACAAGTGCAGTGTTGTAGAACATTGTAGTGTTGTAGAACATTGTAGTGTTGTAGACCAGTGTAGTGTTGTAGACCAGAGAAGTGTTGTAGACCAGTGTAGCGTTGTAGACCAGTGTAGTGTAGTAGAGCAGTGTTGTGTTGTAGACTATTGTTGTAGACCAGTGTAGTGTTGTAAACCAGTGTAGTGTTGCAGACCAGTGTAGTGTTGTAGACCAGTGTAGTGTTGTAGACCATGAAGCGTTGTAGACCAGTGTAGTGTTGTAGACCAGTGTATTGTTGTAAACCAGTGTAGTGTTGTAAACCAGTGTAGTGTTGTAGACCAGTGTAGTGTTGTAGACCAGTGTAGTGTTGTAGAGCAGTGTAGTGTTGTAGACCAGTGTAGTGTTGTAGACCAGTGTAGTGTTGTAGAGCAGTGTAGTGTTGTAGAGCAGTGTAGTGTTGTAGACAAGTGTAGTGTTGTAGACCAGTGTAGTGCTGTAGACCAGTGTAGTGTTGTAGAGCAGTGTAGTGTTGTAGACCAATGTAGTGTTCTAGACCAGTTTAGTGTTGTAGACCAATGAAGTGGTTGTTAGGTAAGACACATATGCAACAGTTAGGTATCTTTATTTCGAAACGTTTCGCCTACACAGTAGGCTTCCTCAGTCGAGTACAGAAAAGTTGATAGAAGCAGAAGAAACTTGAAGACGATGTAATCAGTCCATCACCCTTAAAGTTTTGAGGTGGTCAGTCCCTCAGTCTGGAGAAGAGCATTGTTCCATGGAATGAAACAATATGGAGATGAAGTGACAGGATGGAGCACTTATATAGGGCCAAGAGGTGAGACGTAGGTCACTAGAAGAGGTAAGAACTCAGATGCTGGGAGGTATTTTATACCATTTTAATGTTCAATCTGTCAGACACTGCAACACAGGCCAATGAAGTGTTGTAGACCATTGTAGTGTCGTAGAACAGTGTAGTGTTGTAGACCAGAGTAGTGTTGTAGACCAGTGTAGTGTTGTAGAGCAGAAGGCCTACTGGCCCATACGAGGCAGGTCCTTATCAAAACGACATCTACCTAAAGCTACTCAAGAAATAACTCCCGTACCCCTTAACACCAATCAAACCCAGCCCCTCCCACTCATATATTTGTCCAGTCTCTTCTTAAAGCTACCCAAGGTCATAGCCTCTATCACCCCACTGGGAAGACTGTTCCACGCATCTACAACTCTGTTAGAAAACCAGTACTTACCTATGTCCTTTCTAAATCTAAATTTATCCAACTTAAATCCGTTATTCCTGGTTCTTACCTGGTTCGACACCCTCAGTACTTTATTAATGTCTCCCTTGTTTATGCCCGTCATCCACTTATACACTTCAATGATATCTCCCCTCATTCTACGCCTCTCCAGAGAGTGTAGTGTTGTAGAGCAATGTAGTGTTGTAGATCAGTGTAGTGTTGTAGACCAGTGTAGTGTTGTAGAGCAGTGCAGTGTCGTAGAACAGTGTAATGTTGTAGATCAGTGTAGTGTCGTAGACCAGTGTAGTGTTGAACAGCAGTGTAGTGTTGTAGAGCAATGTATTGTAGAACAGTGTAGTGTTGTAGACCATGAAGTGTTGTAGAGCAGTGTAGTGTTGTAGAACAGTGTAGTGTTGTAGACCATTAAGTGTTGTAAAGCATGAAGTGTTGTAGACCAGTGAAGTGTTGTAGACCAGTGTAGTGTTGTAGACCAGTGTAGTGTCGTAGAACAGTGTAGTGTTGTAGACCATTAAGTGTTGTAGAGCATTGTAGTGTTGTAGACCAGTGTAGTGTTGTAGAACAGTGTAGTGTTGTAGACCAGTGTAGTGTTGTAGAACAGTGTAGTGCTGTAGACCAGTGTAGTGTTGTAGAACAGTGTAGTGTTGTAGAACAGTGTAGTGTTGTAGACCAGTGTAGTGTTGTAGATCAGTGTAGTGTTGTAGACCAGTGTAGTGTTGTAGATCAGTGTAGTGTTGTAGACCAGTGTAGTGCTGTAGATCAGTGTAGTGTTGTAGACCAGTGTAGTGTTGTAGATCAGTGTAGTGTTGTAGACCAGTGTAGTGTTGTAGATCAGTGTAGTGTTGTAGACCAGTGTAGTGTTGTAGATCAGTGTAGTGTTGTAGACCAGTGTAGTGTTGAACATTAAAATGGTATAAAATACCGACAGATTGTTAGGTAAGACACATATGCAACAGTTAGGTATCTTTATTTTGAAACGTTTCGCCTACACAGTAGGCTTCTTCAGTCGAGTACAGAAAAGTTGATAGAAGCAGAAGATACTTGAAGACGATGTAATCAGTCCATCACCCTTAAAGTTTTGAGGTGGTCAGTCCCTCAGTCTGGAGAAGAGCATTGTTCCGTTGTCTGAAACAATATGAAGTTGAAGGGACAGAATCGGGCCTTATATAGTGCCAGGAGGTGAGACGTAGGTTGATTTGGGAGGGCAGGTCCCTCTCAAACCCAGCCGTTCTCACTAGTAGAGGTTGTCGAAGTAGATGGTCTGTACCAAGATACCCTTGTGTTGCAGTGTCTGACAGAATGAACATTAAAATGGTATAAAATACCGACAGATTGTCAACTTTTCTGTACTCGACTGAAGAAGCCTACTGTGTAGGCGAAACGTTTCAAAATAAAGATACCTAACTGTTGCATATGTGTCTTACCTAACAAACTGTCGGTATTTTATACCATTTTAATGTTCATTCTGTCAGACACTGCAACACAAGGGTATCTTGGTACAGACCATCTACTTCGACAACCTCTACTAGTGAGAACGGCTGGGTTTGAGAGGGACCTGCCCTCCCAAATCAACCTACGTCTCACCTCCTGGCACTATATAAGGCCCGATTCTGTCCCTTCAACTTCATATTGTTTCAGACAACGGAACAATGCTCTTCTCCAGACTGAGGGACTGACCACCTCAAAACTTTAAGGGTGATGGACTGATTACATCGTCTTCAAGTATCTTCTGCTTCTATCAACTTTTCTGTACTCGACTGAAGAAGCCTACTGTGTAGGCGAAACGTTTCAAAATAAAGATACCTAACTGTTGCATATGTGTCTTACCTAACAATCTGTCGGTATTTTATACCATTTTAATGTTCATTCTGTCAGACATTGCAACACAAGGGTATCTTGGTACAGACCATCTACTTCGACAACCTCTACTAGTGAGAACGGCTGGGTTTGAGAGGGACCTGCCCTCCCAAATCAACCTACGTCTCACCTCCTGGCACTATATAAGGCCCGATTCTGTCCCTTCAACTTCATATTGTTTCAGACAACGGAACAATGCTCTTCTCCAGACTGAGGGACTGACCACCTCAAAACTTTAAGGGTGATGGACTGATTACATCGTCTTCAAGTATCTTCTGCTTCTATCAACTTTTCTGTACTCGACTGAAGAAGCCTACTGTGTAGGCGAAACGTTTCAAAATAAAGATACCTAACTGTTGCATATGTGTCTTACCTAACAGTGTAGTGTTGTAGAGCAGTGTAGTGTTGTAGAGCAGTGTAGTGTTGTAGACCAGTGTAGTGTTGTAGAGCAGTGTAGTGTTGTAGAGCAGTGTAGTGTTGTAGACCAGTGTAGTGTTGTAGAGCAGTGTAGTGTTGTAGACCAGTGTAGTGTTGTAGAGCAGTGTAGTGTTGTAGACCAGTGTAGTGTTGTAGAGCAGTGTAGTGTTGTAGACCAGTGTAGTGTTGTAGAGCAGTGTAGTGTTGTAGAGCAGTGTAGTGTTGTAGAGCACAGTAGAGTTGTAGAGCAGTGTAGTGTTGTAGAGCAGTGTAGTGTTGTAGAGCAGTGTAGTGTTGTAGAGCAGTGTAGTGTTGTAGAGCAGTGTAGTGTTGTAGAGCAGAGTAGTGTTGTAGAGCAGTGTAGTGTTGTAGAGCAGTGTAGTGTTGTAGAGCAGAGTAGTGTTGTAGAGCAGTGTAGTGTTGTAGAGCAGTGTAGTGTTGTAGAGCAGTGTAGTGTTGTAGAGCAGTGTAGTGTTGTAGAGCAGTGTAATGTTGTAGAGCAGTGTAGTGTTGTAGAGCAGTGTAGTGTTGTAGAGCAGTGTAGTGTTGTAGAGCAGTGTAGTGTTGTAGACCAGTGTAGTGTTGTAGACCAGTGTAGTGTTGTAGAGCAGTATAGTGTTGTAGAGCAGTGTAGTGTTGTAGAGCAGTGTAGTGTTGTAGAGCAGTGTAGTGTTGTAGAGCAGTGTAGTGTTGTAGAGCAGTGTAGTGTTGTAGAGCAGTGTAGTGTTGTAGACCAGTGTAGTGTTGTAGAGCAGTATAGTGTTGTAGAGCAGTGCAGTGTTGTAGAGCAGTGTAGTGTTGTAGAGCAGTGTAGTGTTGTAGAGCAGTGTAGTGTTGTAGAGCAGTGTAGTGTTGTAGACCAGTGTAGTGTTGTAGACCAGTGTAGTGTTGTAGAGCAGTATAGTGTTGTAGAGCAGTGTAGTGTTGTAGAGCAGTGTAGTGTTGTAGAGCAGTGTAGTGTTGTAGAGCAGTGCAGTGTTGTAGACCAGTGTAGTGTTGTAGAGCAGTATAGTGTTGTAGAGCAGTGTAGTGTTGTAGAGCAGTGTAGTGTTGTAGAACATTGTAGTGCTGTAGAGCAGTGTAGTGTTGTAGAGCAGTGTAGTGTTGTAGAGTAGTGTAGTGTTGTAGAGCAGTGTAGTGTTGTAGAACACTGTAGTGCTGTAGAGCAGTGTAGTGTTGTAGAGCAGTGTAGTGTTGTAGAACATTGTAGTGCTGTAGAGCAGTGTAGTGTTGTAGAGCAGTGTAGTGTTGTAGAGCAGTGTAGTGTTGTAGAGCAGTGTTACCTTCACGTGGTGGTTGACAGTGTTGCTGCGAGTCAATGGTAAACACTTCAATGTCATTAACATGTTTCTCGTCCTGTACTTCAAGTCACTGCAGGTTAAGTGTTTTCCTTTTGTGTTTCTTTGTGATTACAGGTCTTGTGTGTGTGTACTCACATAGTTGTACCCACCTAGATGTGGTTGCAGGGGTCGATTCACGTTTCCTGACCCTGCGTCTTCACTGGCCGCTACTCAGTCACTCCAGCTCCATGAGCTTTATTATACCATTTCTTAAAGCTATGTATGGAACCTGCCTTCACTACATCACTTCCCAGACTATTCCACTTCCTGACAACTCTGTGACTGAAGAAATACTTCCTAACATCCCTGTGATTAATGTGAGTCTTCAACTTCCAACTGTGACCCCTTCTTGCTGTGTCCCATCTCTGGAACATTCTGTCTCTGTTCACCTTGTCTATTCCTCGTAGTATTTTGTATGTTGTTATCATATCTTCCCTAACCCTCCCGTCAGGCCGATTTCACGTAGCCTGTCTTCGCAGGACATTCCCCTGAGCTCTGGAACTAGACTAGTTGCAAACCTTTTGCACTTTCTCTAATTTCTTGACATGCTTGACCGGGTGTGGTTTCCAAGCTGGTGCTGGATACTCCAGTATGGGCCTGACGTACACGGTGTACAGAGTCTTGAACGATTCCTAACTGAGGTATCGGAACGCTATTCTCAGGTTTACCAGGCGCTCATATGCTGCAGCAGTTATCTGGTTGATGTGTGCTTCCGGAGACGTGCTCGGTATTATACTCACCCCAACATCTTTCTCCTTGAGTGAGGTTTGCAGTCTTTGGCCACCTAGCCTATACTCTCTGCGGTCTTCTTTACCCTTCCCCGATCTTCATGACTTTGCATTTGGCTGGGTTAATTCGAGGAGCCATTTGCTGGACCACGCATCTAGACTGTCCAGGTCGTTTTGTAGTCCTGCCTGATCCTCATCTGATTTAATTCTCCTCATTAACTTCACATCATCTGCGAACAGGGACACTTCTGATTCTATCCCTTCCAACATGTCATTCACATATACAAAAAATAGCACTGGACCTAGGATTAACCCCTGTGGGACCCCGTTCGTCACAGGCGCCCACTATGATACCTCATCACTTACCATGACTCGTTGTTGCCTCACTGTCAGGTATTCTCTAATCCACTGCAGTGCCCTTCCTGTTATACGTGCCTGGTCCTCTAGCTTCTGCACTAATCTCTTGTGAGGAACTGCGTCGAAGGCCTTCTTGCAGTCCAAGAAAATGCAATCAACCCACCCCTCTTTGTCGTTTCTTACTTCTGTTACCTTGTCATAAAACTCCAGAAGGCTTGCGACACAGGATTTGCCTTCCAGGAATCCGTGCTGGTTGTCGTTTATAATCCTGTTTCATTCCAGGTGCTCCACCACTCTCCTGATAATCTCCTTGACTTTGCAAACTATACACGTCAGTGACACTGGTCTATAGTTTAGTGCCTCGTTTCTGTCTCCTTTCTTAAAAATGTGTGTGTGTGTGTGTGTGTGTGTGTGTGTGTGTGTGTGTGTGTGTGTGTGTGTGTGTGTGTGTGTGTGTGTGTGTGTGTGTGTGTGTTTGTGTGTGTGTGTGTGTGCGTGTGTCGTTCGTTCTTTCGTTCGTTTGTTCGTTCGTGTCGTGAGTGTGGCAGGGCGAGTAATGGCTAATGGGTCAATTTTAGTGCCGACTCTCAAGTACTTGGTGCCTGGCCTTAATAACACCTTGTACCCGTAAGCTGGGGGAGGGGGAGGGAGGACACAAATGACTGAGTAGGAAAGAGGTGATGGAGGAGACGAAATGGTGGAGGGAAATGAAAATGGATATAGGTGAGGGATAAATGAAGAATGGGGAGAAGGGATGGAGGATGAGGAGAAACGAGACAAAAAATATAAAGATTTTTGAGAGGTAAAGAAAATATTAGAGAAAGCAGGTATATAAGAGAAGAAGAATGGATGGCTGAATGAAGGTAATAAGTTTTAGAGTAAAGTGGTATAAAATTGCTTAAATATGAATTCAATACACTTCCATTAAGGTTGGTGAGAGGGGGAATATAGTGAGGTATCCTGATATATCCAGTGTTCACCTCACTGACATTATAACTGGACTTATAAATGACGAGGTAAAGACAGTGTTGTAGATGAGTGGTTCAGAGAACCGACATGTTGATAAATTAGACATAATGTAACTCTTGGGTATCTTTATTGAGGAAACGTTTCGCCACACAGTGGCTTCATCAGTCCATACAAAGGAGAATCGTGAAGAACAGGAGGAGAATGAGGTAATCAGTCCCTCAACCTTGAGTCGATGTGGTCAGTCCATCATTCTTGAATAGAATACAGCATATGAGCGGAGAAGTGGCTTATATACCATAGGCATGACCTACTTCCACCTTGGACAATGTGACACCACCTATGACTGCTGCAACTCCTGGAGCAAAGGCAAGGAAACTGACGGTTAAATAGGCATCAGTGGATAGGGACGTGTAGCAGACGAGGGCATAGTCACTGGTAGGCGGGATTTCCCTGTGGAAGTAGGTCCAGTCTCCTTGCTTTTGCTCCAGATTCTCCACCACCACGGTGCTCTCAACACCAACTCCAAGGCTGAGGGACTGATTGACTCATCTTTTTATATAATTCTACTGTCTTCTAATTATGTCCAAGAATCTGTATTGATAAAGCCACTGGATGGCGAAACGTCTACAATAAAGATATCCAGATGTTGCACATGTGTGTTAACTTTCATTTAAGTAGTGCCGAAGGCGGCTCAGTGGTCCCTGCGGCTGAGCGCTGTATTCCTGAACGGTCCCTCCTGAAAAGGGCTACGGCTGAGCGCTGTATACCTGAGCTGTCCCTTCCTGAGCGGACTCCTTCCGCGCGCCCACGCGCCCGCCCTCGACCACCTTGACCTCACCCTCGACCACCTTCAAGTCACCCTCGACCACCTTCACGTCACCATCGACCACCTTCACGTCACCATTGACCACCTCGCCCTCGAGCACCTTGACCTCACCCTCGACCACCTCGCCCTCGACCACCTTGCCCTCAACCCCCCACCACACCCTCAACCCCACATCCATGCCCCCCACCCACCCCGCCCTCACACCGACCCATCACCCACGCGCCCACCTGCCGTGCCCTCGTGCCCGCCCGCCCGCCCGTGCCTTCTGCAGCGCCTTCTGCAGCGTCATCCGGATCGCCCCCGCGCCCCGAATTTTTTTCCGATTTTTTTCGAATTTCATTTTCTTATGTTCTCCATCTCTTCGGATCAAATTTTTGAGGTTCCCCCTCCCACTTTCACCCCATCCCAAATTTTTCGAATTTTTTTTTAATTTCATTTTCTTATGATCTCCATCTCCTTGGATCAAATTTTTTGGGTACCCCTCCTTCCACCCCCAAATTCCCTGCTCCATCTCCTTGGATCAAGTTTTTTTTTATTCCCCCCTCTGGGTGTAAGCATTCAAAATGGACTCCCACTTGCATCCCAAATTCCCTGCTCCATCTCCTCGGATCAAGTTTTTCTCGATATCAATAATACAAAGATTTTCCCCCCACACCTCCCACCACCCACTTCTACCTCAAATATTCCTGCTCTACTTCCTTGGATCAAGTTTTTCTCGATATCAAAGACTCCAACTCCTCGGATCAAGTTTTTGGGATTCCCCCCTATGGGGTTTCGAAATTCTTATGATCTCTTCGGATCAAGTTTTTCTCGATATCAATAATACAAAGACTCCATCTCCTCGGATCAAGCTTTTTGGATTCCCCCCTCTGGGGGTAAGCATTCAAAATGAACTCCCACTTCCACCCCCAAGTATTTCTCCTCCATCTCCTTGGATCAAGTATTTCTCCTCCATCTCCTTGGAACAAGTTTTTCTCGATATCAATAATACAAAGATTTCCTCCACCATCCTCCATCTCCTTGGATCAAGTTTTTCTCGATATCAAATAATACAAAGACTCCATCTCCTTGGATCAAGGTTTTTGGATTCCCCCCTCTAAGGGTAAGCATTCAAATGAACTCCCCCTATGGGGCATGGTACTGTCTCTTACTACAGGTCTAAACAAGTGTGACGTCACCCCACCTGTGTTTACTCGGCGGTCAGTGACGTCACGCGACGACCTCACACATACAGGCTGAATCTTGTCGACTTCCCCCTATGTCAGTGACGTCACGTGATGATCTCACACACACAGGCTGAATCTTGTCGAGCAGACAATAACTTAAAATGCAGGATAACACTATTTATTATACAACCAATGCATTTCATATACATTTCTGGTAATACAACAAAAAAAGGTACAATTCATTGACTAAAATCAACATAATTTTCTCTTGAAGAAATTCTGCGCATTTTGTTCTGGATCATCTTCGTCGTCACCATCTCAGTATTACACATTTCATATACAACGTAGGGAAAACATTACACATTTTCACTCTTAACCCCAGGATAACCCAAATAATTCCATATTTTTTCGTTAATACCCACAACAATCCACAATTTCTTTACAAAAGATTCACTCTCCTCAAGTCTAGACATTTTTCTCGTTTTAACTATTTCATCAGAAAAAGTCACCACAACACTTACAATTTATAACCACTTTTCGATAAATTCACTAGTCACAATTTTACATATTACGAACTTAATACGCACACACACACACACACACACACCTCACTTTACTTTGAACACCTTCAAAACACTCTCATAAATCATTTGAATACTCACAAAAGCACCTTTGAACATTTCCAAACAACACTAAAACATTTCCAAGACAACATTTTGAATACTCCCAAATAAGATTTGACATCTCTAATTTATCTACACTTACATATTTCATTAAATTACAAATCATCCCCCAAACTCCTCCCTCATTCTCCAGATTTTTACAACAGTATCACAAAAACTAACTCAGACACTTTATTTTGAACAACACCAAAAACACCATCAATTACCTTTGAATACTTCGAAAACATCATTCGAACACCCTAAAATCACCACTGAATACTCCCAGAACACCTTCATAAATACTCTTGCACATCATTTGAACACCTTCAAAAACACCTTTGAATAGTCTCAAACACCATTTGAGTACTCCCAAATACACCACTGAATACTACCAAAACAGCACCGAATACTGCCCAAACACCACCAAAATCACCATAAACTAAGATCAACATCACAGACTAACACCCATTTTCACACAAATCCTCTCAAATCACTATAACCAAGACGATTACCAATTTCTATGAGTACACTCACCTCCAACTAAGATATAACATGAGCGCATACAAAGGGCATCTGAACAGAACGCACAACAGGTGCAAGGCTACTTGCCAACGCAGTAAAGTAGACTGCGATGATTTGCAAGACTGCTTGAAGCGTTTGGGGGAAAATGGGAAGCCTACGAACAAGCATTCTCAGCATATGAGCTACAGGCTATTGAGGATGGTGAATCCCAGGATAGTCTTCAGCAGGCTCAGGACGAATTCACTAAGGATGATGTAGATTGTCAACAGGAGATGAATACGTACAAAGATAAGTTAAGTACATTAAAGGCTAGTATTCCAAGTGTGGTGCCGAACACCGCAGGTACCACAAACAGCCACACACCTGTCAATATGTTGCCCCAGTTGAATTTACCGACATTTGACGGAGCCCTAACAGAGTACATTGCTTTCTGGGATCAGTTTAAAGCCCAGATAGATGACAGGAACGATTTGTCAGATGCCATCAAATTGCAGTATTTGCAGTCACAGCTCAAGGGTAAAGCCTTAGACTTGGTCCGGCACTACCAGATTACTGACACTAATTACCAACATGCCAAAGACCAGTTAGAAGACATGTTCGGCAACACTGAAGAGATAAAAGTGGCCATAATTTATCGGTTGTTGGATCTAGAGGCTTAAAAATGACTTGAACAAGGACAACACCAATAACACAATATATAAACAAAAACAACCCAGGCAACATCTGACACTATCAAAGAACCTACCAATCGCATCTGCTAGAAAAATGACAGGATGGATAATGAGAACCTTCAAAACTAGGGAGGCCAAGCCCATGATGACACTCTTCAGGTCACTTGTTCTCTCTAGGCTGGAATATTGCTGCACACTAACAGCACCTTTCAAGGCAGGTGAAATTGCTGACCTAGAAAATGTACAGAGAACCTTCACGGCGCGCATAATGGAGATAAAACACCTCAATTACTGGGAGCGCTTGAGGTTCCTGAACCTGTATTCCCTGGAACGCAGGCGGGAGAGATACATGATTATATACACCTGGAAAATCCTAGAGGGACTAGTACCGAACTTGCACACGAAAATCACTCACTACGAAAGCAAAAGACTTGGCAGACGATGCAACATCCCCCCAATGAAAAGCAGGGGTGTCACTAGCACGTTAAGAGACCATACAATAAGTGTCAGGGGCCCAAGACTGTTCAACTGCCTCCCAGCATACATAAGGGGGATTACCAACAGACCCCTGGCAGTCTTCAAGCTGGCACTGGACAAGCACCTAAAGTCGGTTCCTGACCAGCCGGGCTGTGGCTCGTACATTGGTTTGCGTGCAGCCAGCAGCAACAGCCTGGTTGATCAGGCTCTGATCCACCAGGAGGCCTGGTCACAGACCGGGCCGCGGGGGCACTGATCCCCGGAACTCACTCCAGGTAAACTCCAGGTAAACTACCAAACTCTCACAATTCGCAACATTTACAACATTTTAAGAATATTATATCGTTTAACAATGGTACAGGTCATGTATTAACACCTGTCATTTATACCTTCCCCACAAGGGCAATAATCAACAAGTATTCCTTTCACACTAACCACAACCCTTTACACACGTATACCTCCACTCACGCCCATCAACCCATCTCCTCACAGCCTAGGAGGCCAACCCGTTACATACCCCTGACTCCCACCCCCTCTCATGCATCAACATACTCACTCCTGCAGGTTACACTCCAGTTATAACGTCACTAAATCCATTATTGTGAGCCCTCTATAACCCTCAGAAAAAATCACACCCCGCCTTTTCCCATATATGTCCCTATTGCGACACAATGTTCGTCGCCCCCAATACCCTTCTCCACACTTCCCCACTCCCCTTCCCCCTCTTACTCCACAAAACGTATACATAATCCACGATTATATATGCTAAACCCCTTGCTACACCCTCATCCACCCCACCCACATCAAGACACAGTGCCCACAATACCGACACACCTTGACCCCCCACCCTCCTACCACCCTACTCATCCATGCCCTGATGCACTCCAAACCTTCACGAAAATAGACCACATTTATTTATTTATTTATTTATTTATTTACTTATTTATTTATTTATTTATTTATTTATGTCTTTGCAGTCTCATCCCCACCACATATGCCACACCTCCTCCCTCCACAACCCGCCTACTCTGTAGTATCGCGTGTAACGGCAATATGCCATGTAGGAAGCGATACATAACCTCACGTGCCCTAGCTCGTATCCTTAATTTGCTGAATTTTTGCCATATTGCGTCCCATGCATACATAAGGAAAATCCCTTCAGCCGGCACCACTACTGTACCCTCTAACATTTTACACAAAATTCCCACTCTTACTTTCCCCAGTTCCCTAGCTAACACTAAAGCATGTAACACCGTTCCCCCCTGCCATCCACCTACACACATCACTTCCCTCTTAATGAACACACATTTTACACACCTTCTCAAGTCCAACAATCCCAACCCTCCATTACATACCTACAATGTCACTACCTCCTGCTGCAACCAGTCGTACCCGGAACCCCACACGAATTTAAACACCATTCTGAGAATACTCGTGATCGCCGTTCCTGTCAATGGCAACACTGCCGAAACAAACCAGACTTTACTATATAATAATACATTGATCACAATTGCTCTTTGCCTAAGGGTTAAATGGTGAGGTCGCAGCATTCCTAAGTGTCGCTGCACCCGTTCCATCATTCTGTTCGAATTATCCACCCTTGCTGTGCACAGATCAGCCTCATAGAGGACACCACAGATTTTCAGACTCCCTGCCTGCCGCTGCACATCACATTCCCACTCCACCCTCCCTGACCACTCTCCCAGCCCCATGATCATCGACTTCTCCAGGTTTACTTTCATCCCCGTAGCTCCCCCAAACATGCGTACGACCTCCTCCAATGCCCCTATCTTCGTCTCTTCACACACCAGAATAGTTGTATCATCCACATAACCTACCAAAGCAGGCCAAATCTTCCCCACACCATCCCCGCCCCCATTTCGTAGATGATCCTCCATCATCCTATAAAATGGGCCCTGAGCACATGCAAACAATAGTTGTGACATTGGACAACCCTGCCTAAGACCCCACCCCATGTTGGCTGCCTCCCCCACACACCCACTGATTTGCACCCACACTTTCGCTCACGAGTACAATGTGTCTACCCACCTCACAATTTCTTCCCCAAAACCCTGTCTGATGAGGATATTCCACAAAGTTCCCCTTTCCACCCTGTCATATGCCCCTTGCCAATCCAATGCCAACAGTCCCCCCTTCCCCCCTCCATGTCTTCCACAAACCCCTTAATGATCTCGTGACCCTTGACCATTGACCTTCCCAGCAACCCAAATTGAGACTCAGACACCACCCTCCCCACTACACATATATGCCTATTCCCCAGGATTTCTGCAAACAACTTATAATCAGCACAGAGCAACGAAATGGCTTTTCCTCCTTTGGAACCAACACCACCACTGCCGTTGCCTGCGTTTCTCCCATCTTACCTCCATCTTTCATCTCATTCAGTAACCTAACCAGGAATCCCCTTAGTAGCCCCCAATGTTGAACACAAAATTCACAAGGTAAACCATCTATTCCGGGCACCTCTCCCTTACTCATTTCCATAAGTGCTCTCCATATCCCATCCTCTTCAATGACCCCTCCCAGTGCCTTTTGATCACTCCTCCCCAGTTTGCATGGCTCATACCCACACGCCCACCTGAGAACCTCCCCATCCACCCCTCGACTTCCCCAATACCCCTCATACCATCTATCCGCATACTCACTCATCCCCTTTGTTTCCCATAATGCCTGACCGTCTCAGTATCCCCCCACTGAAGAAGTGATTTGGAATCCCAAGATTGCAGTCATTTGCTGTCGCAGCTTCTGGCCTCGCAGCACACAAGCCAATGGTTTGCGTGCTGCATGCCTTTGCCACACTGTCCCACCATCCTACCACATCCTCCACAGTCCTCCCTTCCACACAAAGCTGTTCCCATAATACTGCAAAGCTGTCTAATCTCTCTTCATCCCCCAGAACTATCGTATTCAGTTTCCAATAACTCCCATGCCTACAAGCCTAGGCCTCCCACCCCACTTCCACCATTACTGCCCTATAATCAGAACACACCATCTCAATGGTTTTAAAAGACTCAACCAAACCCCTCTGCGATGGATATATCCTGTCCAACCGAGCTGCATATCCCATCTGTACAAAAGTGTGTGCCACCTCCCACATACCTCCCCTAAATGCATCCCTTCACTGGATATCCCTAAAAAGGTCCCCTAAGACTCAAGAAAAATATCCCACTCCCCTGGGTTCTACTTCTGCCCTCTTAACAACACAATTCCACCCTCCCACAATCGCCACAGACAGTAACGTGTGAAGGAAGTACACAAGTTTCACATGCACGAAATCCGTCTTCACTTTCGCATCACTTTCAGCTGGGGCATATACACACACAAACACCACTCTCTTACCCATCCATGATCCTTCCACATGCAACACTCTTCCCCTCCCCCTCACTCCTGTGCAAAACAAACGGGCTCGCCTCCCTGATCAACACACCCACTCCCCCTTTCAACCACTCAGACAGCAACGCAAAAGCTTGGTAACCAGACACCACTAATTCACGACGAAGCTTAAAATTGTGTTCCTGCACAAAAGCCACATCTACCTTATATCTTTTCAAAAACACTCTAAAGCACTCACGTTTCACGCCATCAGAGGCTTGCCGACATGACCGTCAAAGCCTAGAGAAGTTCCATATTGAAATTATGAGCTTGACAAATAGTTTCAGAGATTTGCATGATGAGGATGATTCAGAATGGATCCTTAGCCAGGTGATTCAGAGGAAACTGGCTAGCACTACAGTGCATGAGTTACACTTAAAATATCGGACGAATAGGTTCACGATACAACAAATTGTTGAGGGGTTGGGAGATCTCGTTTCTCATTTGAGTATGTATAGGTGTGAGAGAAGAGTCACCACCATCACCACATAAAAACCCAGACAGTTACTCAAAGATCTCGAGAGATCAGTCTAAAGCTCATACGACTAATGTTGGAGTGTACTATGGTAAAGAAGTGTCTAAGGTAAGAACCTCTAAGCAGAACCTCAGAGGCACTCATGCCAGAATATGCGTGTTCTGCGAAGGCAAACACGCTAGAACGAGTTGCCCAGAGTAAACAACACTGAGCAGTAGGCAACAGAGACTAAAGGAGTTGAGACTCTGCTTCAAGTGTTGTGGGGAACACTTTGCGAGAGACTGTGGCACCCAGCTCAGTGAGTGTCGAGTCTGTTGCAAAGGTAAGCACCATACTGCACTATGTCCCAATAATTTAAGGGAACCCCAGGCTAGAGATAGAAAGTGAGTCTGAGCCTGAAATGGTAGCCAGTGTGATTAGTGGGAGTGAAGTCTCTAATCCGAGTGAGAATCACGGAGGTGCTGCCCTACCTACAGTCATGGCAAAGGTTGTGAATGGGCACAGGTCCGAAACAACCAGATTATTCTTTGACTCAGGAGCACAAGTATCCTTGATAACAAAGAAGTTGGTGGCTAAATTAAAGTTGAAGGCCACAAAGAAAGTTAGTATGATGTTGGGAGGGGCTATAAGTCAGGCCCCACCCAAATCTTATGATGTGGTGGATGTCACAGTCAAATTAGGTGGATATCACAGAGACATTACAGCCTTGGTGGTAGAGACATTACCCACGGCAATTACAGCGAGAGGTCTTGCTGCAGCAGCTAAGCGATTGAAAGACCTTGACGTGAAGCTGGCAGACCAGGGAATTACCACTGACACAGTCAGAAATGTAGGTATCCTGGTGGGAGCCAATCAGATAGATGACTTCCTGTCTACACGATAGACGTTTAGGGAAGGAATTGGTTTATACAGATCCCCAGTAGGATACATCACAGGCGGCAGGATTCCACCTGAATTCCCTGCCACGCCAGATAGAGAAGAAGCTGTCTCCATGATAGCTGGGGAAGTAGTGATAATGAGTACCAGTATACACGATGAACCGCCAGGGAAGCTGAACCAGGTAGGGAGTGATGAACACTCGGCCACCTTGGGAAAACACTTTTACAAGGTATGTAAAGAGGGAGATAGATTGCCATTAAATCCAGGGAACCTCGTATCAGTGGGAGGAAAGGCTACCAGGGCATGTGGGCCACTGGGTGGGAAATTATGGAGCTGCTCAGTCAAGGCTAGATATACGAAAGATGTTAAAGTTCAAGGAAAGGGTGCTAAGACCACTGGAACCAACAAGTTTACACCCCCAGAGGTCTATGCAGGGGAAACTGGATGGTTGAAGTTAGACCAGAGACAAGAGTGGCCGGACGGCACTTGTGTCCAGGGTCCGCCGCGGGGGCTCGCGGAAGGTGAACTTGATTTAGACTTAGCGCCTACCTTCACCGGTGGGAGGATGTTGGAGCTTATTCGGTCCAAGAAGTCCCAACGGGGAAAAACACACCGTTCGAGGGCCCTTACACCCACCCAAAACACAAACACACTCACCCGGGTTGGCGAAGGTGGTTGGAAGGTACTTCTTAATTAATAGATTTACCCTTCAGGGAAGAAGTAGGTAGTTTATACTGTTAGTACACTAATATTAGGATTATTGAGGCAACTGTAGATAATAATAATGTAGACCTAAGACCTTAACATAGGTAGTAATAGGCCAAATGTAGGCAAACACTAGGTTAAGTTAGCTAGGGAGAACTGGCAGCCCAAGTTTGAACGACAAGGCACGGATCTCGAAGACGCCAGAGCTTTCTTCTAAGACCAGACACCATCTGAACAACATGTGCTGTGATCAGCAGGCAGCACCCCCATGTGTCTTCACATATTAGACCTGGGGAAATCTGGTGGAGGCACCTCGATGTACCGTAGATGTCCTCCTCCGTCAGGCCCATACAGTAAGACAAAACCTCCACTCTTTCTTAGGATTCTGGCCAGTGTCTGGGGAAAGTTGCGAGTGGTTGAGCTGTGGGCCTTCGTGCAGCTGGCAGTGCATACCCAGTACGTACCAGTGTCTCTTGTCAACCTAGAAGCTAGTGTCACTTTCTGCATAGTATTCTAGGGGATTCACCCCCCTTGAAAATAGGAATTTCTGAGGTGCAGGCAGGTCACTAATAACGATTGAATATTGCAGGAATTAAGGCTCCCGGTTGCACGTGGTTCTGAGGGGAAGTCCAAAGGGGCTAAGCTTAGGGAGGTTGAAGACCAGAATAGACTCTATATCACCAAGTAAGTTAGTCCTTTAAACGTGCATGCAGGCGAGATTTCTTGCAACATCAGTCATTTATGAAAATCTGTCCTATAAGCCACTTGTGAGGCTGAGGTACCGACCTCAGAGCTTGCCAGGGTAGGCGACTCACTTGGAGGCAGTCCAGACAAATTTTCACACCAGGTACATAATAAAATGTGCTAAGGGATTTTTTTTTAGGAAACCACTTAGTGCCCTTTCAAGAATGGGAGATGGTCAACACATCAGAGGCACATCATGGGTCCAGGGACTGGCCTCACTTAGATATCAAAACCCCTTTGGTAAAGTCTAAATATCTAGTACATTGCAAATCTCAGCCGGACCAGATACAGTTAGTTAGTTTAATATGTTTATTATGCACCCCATACCCATCCTGTGGGCGGTAGTCAAAAGATTACAGAGGTACATAATTGGTCCAGGGACTGGACTCCAAAGGTTTGATAGCTGAGCAAGTTACAGAGGTAATGAACTCACAATTTACAAAGGTAATGAACTCACAATTTACAAATGTAATGAACTCACAATTTACAAAGGTAATGAACTCCAGGTAAGTCTGGTCACAATCATGACAAGTTACAAAGGTAATAAGTAAGGACCCCAATGGAAATAAGTCACTCTGTCTGACTTTTTTGGGTTATCCTAGGTTCTCTACACATATGCTGCTATGTATGATAATTCTATGTAACTGTATTTGTGTATACCTGAATAAACTTACTTACTTACTTACTTACTTACTTACAGATTACAGAGGTACGTAATGGGTCCAGGGACTGGGCCCCCAAAGTTTTGATAACTGAACTAGGTACAAAGGTAATGAGCTCACAAGTTACAAAGGTAATGAATTCTGTAGAATGGTTACTTACGTTTATACTTTGGCTACAATCATGAACAAATTATAGAGTAATGAGCAATTCACACTTCCACACCCGGTCACAACTGTAATGAGTTATTGGTGCAAATATTGATTGTTGAGTCACACACACCACACACACACACACACACACACACACACACACACACACACACACACACACACACACACACACACACACACACTTTAGTTTAATATCTTTATGCACCCCATACCCATCCTGTGGGCGGTAGTCAAAAGATTACAAAGGTACATAATGGGTCCAGTGACTGGACCCCAAAGTTATGATAGCTGAACTAGTTACAAAGGTAATGAACTCCAGGTAGATCTGGTCACTAATCATGGCAAGTTACAGAGGTAATGAATCAGCTTCACTCCTATACATGGTTACAGTCATGAACAAATTACAAAGTAATGAACCACTGATACGTCCACACCTGGTCACAATTGTAATGAGTTATAAATACAAATATTAAGTGGATCATACACCCACACTAGTGCGCGCGCGCACATACACACACGAGGGCGCACGCACGGACATGTGCACACGAGCGTACAAATATATGCATACACACAAGGACGCACACCCACACACACACACACCCCCCCACACACACACACCCACACACACACACACCAACACCCACACACCCTCACACACACCCACACACACACCCTCACACACACCCACACACACACACCCACACACACACACACACACACACACACACACCCACACACGCACACACACACCCACACACGCACACACACACACACACACACGCACACACACACACACCAACACCCACACACACACACACACACACCCTCACACACACCCACACACACACCCTCACACACACCCACACACACACACCCACACACACACACACACACCCACACACGCACACACACACCCACACACGCACACACACACCCACACACGCACACACACACACACACACACACACACACACACACACACACACACACCCACACACACACCCACACACACACACACACACACACACACACACACACACACACACACACACACACACACACACACGCGCGCGCGCGCGCGCACACATGTGGTAATGCTTTATTTACAGCTAGCAAAGTCAGGGTATTTCTCCAGAATGGTCTGCAATATACCACTGTGGATAAAATACTTAGCCATTTCTTGAACACTTCTGAGTGAGTTGTTTCTAAATTCATTAATTTTATCACACTCCAGTACATAATGACGCAATGTGTGACAATAGTCCATCTGGCAAAGTTTACATTTCGTTTGGTCTACATCTGGTGGTGGTGATTTAACCTGCCAAAGATACTTGTAACCCAGCCGGAGCCGGGCAGTAGTGACATCCAAGAGTCTACTTATCTTGTTGGATGCACCATAGACATGTGGCTCCTCCTGCATGATGGAATGATGATAGATGGACTGACTTGTGTCAATCTCCCTAAGTCTTAAGTCAATAAAGTTCATTTGAAGTTCTTTTCGTATTATTGTTCTCAAACTGCTAAATGACAACCCAAGATTGTAATCTACCC
The DNA here is from genome assembly GCF_038502225.1 of Cherax quadricarinatus. NCBI lineage: Eukaryota > Metazoa > Arthropoda > Malacostraca > Decapoda > Parastacidae > Cherax > Cherax quadricarinatus. The sequence goes on from NC_091307.1 coordinate 35,283,511, forward strand.
CCTCTTTGAAAGCATACAGCTTAGCCAATTTATCAGTTCTATCATGCATCTGAAGACCAATGTGAGATGGAATCCACAGCATGTGCACTCTGACTCCACTGTCCACAATCTTACCATATCTATGTCTGGCTTCTGACAAAAGCATGCCACAATTTATACTTAATGAGTTGAGAGCATTTATGGATGACAGAGAATCAGTTACAATTAAAGTGTCAACCTTAGATACATGGACACAAACATGGATACAAACATAAAAATAGTTCATTACCCTGTAACTTGCTGAGCTATAATAATAATAATAATAATAATAATAATAATAATAATAATAATAATAATAATAATAATAATAATAATAATAATAATTAATAATAATAATTAATAATAATAATAATAATATATTTATTTACTACATCAATGACATATAGAAAGCCTTGTTATGCAGAGCATTTCGGGAAAATTAGGTCAGTTTTGTCCCAGGATGCGATCCACACCAGTCGATTAACACCCAGGTACCCATTTTACTGATGGGTGAACATAGACAACCGGTGTAAGGAAACACAACCTTTGTTTCCACCGGGCCGGTACAAGATCGGCGAGCCTACTATATCTACCCCTTCGCCGGGAATCGAACCCGGACCCTCGCTGTGTAAAGCGAGAGCTTTTGCCACCAGGCGACGGGGCCCAGTCCCTGGACCCCTTATGTGCCTCTGTAATCTTATTTTACCAACACTCACACCATGGGTATGAGCTGCATAATAACTAACATGGATCACAGAAATGAATGATTATCAGAATTAGTTGTTAATGTTGCTCCTGTTGAAATTATTGTTGTTGTTGCTGAAGTTGGTGAAATTGTTAGTGTTGAAGTTGCTTTTGTTGTTGTTGTATGGAACAACGTTGCATCAGCTTGTGTTACTGGGTACATGTGTGTCTATCAGATGTTTGTTTGGAAGAGTCACCATGGTAACTAGAAAAAATAAATACTAAAACTTTAATATTAATGGAATTGTGGACTTAAACTATAGTTTAAGATTGCTTATATTTTTTATTTTATAGTTTTTACTAAGCGTAGCGATGCTTTATTGTTTAAAAGTTGTCCATCAGCTGGTGTTGGTGGATCAGTTTCTGGCGTCCATACATACCATAACAAATGCCAGAGTGGGAGTTGCAAATGTTGGTGGAGTCCGTGGTAGTGAGGGGTATTATCAGCGGGTATGTGGTATGTTTAAAATACCGTAGCTTCTGCACAATATGAGTGTCACTGTCGACCCCGGGGTGTTGAAGAAAACTCAGAGTGAACTTGGGAAGCACGTGAAGAAGCCGCCCTTGACTGATAAACTTTTAGGCAAACCTCCGTTTAGATTTTTACACGACATTATCAGTGCCGTAAGTAATGGCTTGTAATTATTAAATCATTCTGTTGCATGGACCTACAAGTATAGAGCTAATGTTTATGGTTTCCCAGTCTCTTGTTATAAAATTCCCATTTAAGTTCAAATTATCGAAGGTTTTGATGCTGTTTTTTTTTTCAAATTCCACTCCAGTCTGAGGGGCTCTTGATCAGAGGAATTAAACCTGTACTTCTCTTCCTTGGATTAAACCTAGATGCCTCCCATTTTCCAGGCAGTATACAACCCTTGTGGGTTTAGTACTTTTCCCTGTGAATAATAAACCATTCCAGTTACCTACTATATCAGTATTTTCCAACATTTGTTCTACATTGCTTTAAACAGTTTAATAGCATTGTCCTCTCTTCTGGGCCTTTAATTAACCAGTCTATGGGACCATGATTAGTTAAGGGGTAACTAGCAATGCTCAGCAGTGTTTAGATATTTTGAGCCTAAGTACATAATCGAAAGCCATTTTTCTATCAGACAAAAGAGTAGATATCTCAGGAGTTAGTACTGAAAAAGTTTAATTATGAGTATACCCTGTTGGTGTATACACTCGAGTATCTTCGTGTAAGATTGTGATATTAATAACCTCATTCCTGAAGCACCTAAAGCAGCAGAGAACCACCACTACTGCCATCACCATTGCCACCACCACCGCCAACACTGCTGCCACCACCACTGCCACCACCACCTTGTTGGTGACAGTAAATGATTAGCTTGTCAAGGTTCACTTCTTAGCTATGATTACACAAGAAAACAAGAATGAAGGAACACTGCAGTAAGGCCTTGGCCAGATGACCAGAAGCTCTAATGTCAGGTCATTATATAAGACCTGCATCAGGAAACACTTGTCCTGTTTCCTGACAAATCTTGCCAAATCTAACCTAACTTCAGTAAGCCTAGTGGCCCATGCTAGGCAGTCTAACTCACTCACCCACATGCACTCGCCTACCTGATAATTATTTGTCCTAGTATCTTGAGCAGTATGCTTAACAATTCAGAAATGGGCAAAATTATTTACAAACATTATCTTGAAGATTGAGACACTTATGCACCGTGTGGGAATCTTTATTTAGGAAATGTTTCGCCACACAGTGGCCTCATCAGTCCAATACAAAGCAGAGAGGTCTATTTGAAAATTGTTAAGCATTCCAAAATCTCTCTTGAAATTCACTGCATGTGGCAGGACTTGATAACACAACTTATCACAAGCCTGGTGCTCCAGGGTATGAGACTGACTGCCTAGATTTGACTAGGCGCCCATACTTATCTGCGGTCTGGCTATTTGGATAAAATACAGCGTACTTTGATGCAGAGTGTGCAGGTTCAAATCCTGCTGTGGACTGATTGATGATGTTTGTAAATGACTAGGTGTGGGGATGGTATGTTAGAGTGTGTAGGTTGTGAAAGCATGGTAAGGTGTGGGCATGTGGGAGTGGAACTGTGTGGTTGAAGTTGTCGGGGTACTAGTAATGTCAGTGAAAGGTGTGGATGGATGCTGTGTGAGCTTGAAGCTGTGGGCAAGTGGTGGGGGTGAAAGGTGTGGTTGTTTGTGGCTGGTATGTGTGGTGATATGGATAATAGGTGACTAGGTGGGGAAATGTGCAGTTGGTGGTGGTGTAGGCAGTAAAGAGGGTGGTGGGTGGCTTAAGTGATTAGGTACGTGGACTGCATGTTAGAGTGAAAAGTCAAGTTAGGTATGGGCATTAGGTTATGGGAAAATAGTGTGGATGAGAGCATGGGGTTGGGCAAGGTGTGTTCTTGAGGTAGTAGGAGAATGTGGCAGGGAAATGGCATAGGTGTAGGTGTGTGGATGTGGGGGAGGATTGTATGGGCAGGTTGTCTGAGTGGAGGTTGCTGGTTGGGATGGTGTGGATGAAGGCATGTGGCCATGGGATAGCTGGGTGGGTGGGAATATATGTATTTGTCATTCATTTCAGGTCACAACCTGGATTACTTATTACACAAGTTTGTATCTTTGCCTCATTCTTAATCCTTTGAGGGTCGACAGGCCCTCTCCGAAACTCGTTCTCAGGGTCGGCCAAATTTAAAAAAAAAAAAAATTATTTTCTCTTATGAAAAGATAGAGAATCTTTTCCCGATCATAAAGACACCAAAAGTTTGAAATTTGATAGAAAACTTACGGAATTATGCTCTCGCAAATTTAGCGGTCTCGGCGATGCTTACGCATCGGCGATTTTGCCCACTTTGAGCCCCATTTTCGGCCAATTTCACTGTACTAGTCGACAAAAAACATGAATATTTCGCTAGAACTCCATTTTTTCTATCGAATGGGTGCAAGAAACCACCCATTTATGAAATTCAACTATCCAGTACAGTGGTCAGAATTTAGCAATTTTGCCAATTTCACACAAATTTCAAAAGATGCCAATTTCCGAATAGGGTCCAGAATAAACAAGAAAGACATTCCTGGCACTAAAATGACATTTCCTCTAGTCATTAGTCACGTCTCAAGGCCCCTCTTATATTCTTTTGCTTTCCACTTTGAATTTTTATTCTCACATAAAATATAAGATTTACTGTTATGCAGACTACTGCATTAGTGTAAAAAATGGTATAAATATTATTGGTGCACTTGTGAAAGAATATTAGACTCGCCAGTTGACGTGTATTGCACGCTTGGCACGATTTGTTTACTTTTGAAGTTTGGTAAAAATCGAACATTTCTGCTACTTTGAGCTCAATTTCAAGGCACCTTTCATTGTAAAACCAGTCAAAATCATCTCAATTTCTGTAATATGTCTTCCATTCTATAAAATGAGACCAAGAAAACTAGAATGCAACAATAAATACCATACGAAAATACACTGCAAAGTCGCTGATTTATTAAAAAAAAATGGTCAAAGTTTTTTTTTTCTCATTATGCACTGTGTGCTGCAGGATTTTTTTTAGACTGTGCACACTGACCACATAGACCCATTCTTTCATATGAAGGCCTACCAGCTTTCTCCCACTAGATTTGAGGCCGCTAGAATTTATGCGTACTAGTACGTCAAAAACCCCTACGCGTAAGACGTACTAGTACGACCAAAACCCTCAAAGGGTTAATTGTGTGAATTGATGCCTCATTCAGACCACAGGCTTGTGCCATCTCCATCACACATGTGTGACACTCTTAAGTTTATCAAATACAGTGGTACCTTGACTTACGAGTTTAATTCATTCCGTGACCCAGCTCGTAACTCGATTAGCTTATATATCAAATCAGTTTTCCTCATTGAAATTAATTGAAATGCCATCAATCCGTTCCAGCCCCCAAAAAAACCACCCCAATTTGTAGACCTAATGTAGGGTGAGAGGTGAGTAGTATTTATTGTAGCATATGCAATGCATATACAGTACACTCATTACTTACCTTAAAATATTTGTAGTTTTAATGTAGGGTGAGAGGTGAGTATTTATTGTACAGAGAGGAAGAAGAAGAAAAAGAATGGAAGAAGTACAAAAGAAGTTCACAGTAAAGGGGTTACCTGGTGTGTTTGTCTGTGTGTTTACATTCTCAGTGTCTCTTGTGGCAGCTTAATTAAAAAATTATTATTCTTGGTGAACAGTGTATGTCGATGGTAATAACAATTAATAATAATAATAAAATATAATCACTGGAGCGCTTTAAATGTCATACGTATTTTATATAGGTTTGGTAGCTGATATTTAAAGCATTCCAGAGCAGTTATTATTATTAATTATTATATAAATTATTATTATTATTATTATTATTACAGTGGAACCTCAGTTTTTGTCATTAATTCTTTCCAGAAAGTCTGACGAAAACTGAATTCGACGAAAACTGAAGCAATATTTCCCATAAGAAATACATGTAATGTACAGCGGACCCTCGTTTTTCGAAAATGTCAGAAGTCGTAATTTTTGAAAATCGTAACTTTTTTTCGTCAAAATATTGACTCGCGAATCGTAGTTTGACTCACAAATAGTCGTTCATCCCAGATGTGTATGAACAGCCCCGAGCGACCCCACACTCCATTCACAGCCAGTGTGCCATTGTTTATCAGCGAGTGAGAATGATCCCACGCGGTGGCCTGGTGGCTAAAGCTCCCGCTTCACACACGGAGGGCCCGGGTTCGATTCCCGGCGGGTGGAAATATTTCGACACGTTTCCTTACACCAGTTGTCCTGTTCACCTAGCAGTAAATAGGTACCTGGGTGTTAGTCGACTGGTGTGGGTCGCATCCTGGGGGACAAGATTAAGGACCCCAATGGAAATAAGTTAGACAGTCCTCGATGACGCACTGACTTTCTTGGGTTATCCTGGGTGGCTAACCCTCCGGGGTTAAAAATCCGAACGAAATCTTATCTCTTATCTTATCTTATCATATGATACATTTCGTAATATTCCATTGATTTGAGTGCTTGCAACTGCTAAATAAGCCACCATGGCCCCAAAGAAATCTCCTAGTGCCAGGCCTTTGGTAAAGAAGGTGAGAAACATGACAATATTTATTTATTTATTTATTTACAATTTGAGCATACATACAGAGGTACAAAAAAATACAGATAAGAGCAGCATGCCAAAGCCACTTATACTATGCATAGCATTTCGGGCTGGCTTAAAATTAACTAAGCAATGATGAAATCAGTGATAATACATTATTGTAAACAGATAACTATAAAGCACAAATGAGTATTACAAAGACAGGTCACATGGTTGCATGCATTGTTGTACATTCAGTCGTATGGAGTATTCTGTTAGGTAGTGTATTTAAAAAATAATAAAGTTAGATTGGGTTTTAGGTTTAACATTTATGTGATATAATTGTGAGAAACATTTAAGATATACAATTTATAAGGTTCAGTTATTCAGTATTTATTTGGTTTTGGGTGAGTAAGTGATCTTTGAGAAGAGACTTGAATTTATAAACAGGTAGTGTTTCTTTTATATTTACAGGTAATGAATTCCAGATTTTAGGGCCTTTTATGTGCATTGAGTTTTTGCATAGTGTGAGATGGACACGAGGAACATCAAAGAGTGATCTGTGCCTTGTGTTATGGTCATGTGTTCTGTTGAGGTTGGCAAGGAGATGTTTGAGGGGAGGGTTAATATCAGAGTTAAGTGTTCTATGTATGTAATAGGTGCAGTAATAAGTATGGATGTTTTGTATGGTGAGTAGGTTTAGTGTATTGAATATTGGTGGAGTGTGCTGCCTGTAGTGAGAATTTGTTATCATTCTAACTGCAGCCTTTTGTTGGGTAATTAGTGGTCTGAGATGGTTAATTGTTGTTGAGCCCCATGCACAAATTCCATAGGTGAGATAGGGGTAAATAAGAGAGTGATATAGGGCCAGGAGGGCTGACTGTGGAACATAGTACTGTATCTTCGATAGTATGCCTACAGTCATGGAAATTTTCTTAGAAATTTATTGTATATGTGTATGAAATTTGAGCCTATTATCAAGGTGGATTCCTAAGAATTTTCCCTCTGTTAGCTTTGTGATAGGTGATCCGTTTATCATTATGTTAAGAGGGACATCTGTAGCTCTGTTACCAAACTGAATGAAGTAGGTTTTGTCAATGTTTAGTGTAAGTTTGTTAGTCCTCATCCAGGTAGATATTTTCTGTAATTCGGTATTTACAGTATTGGCTAGCGTGACTGGGCTCGGGTGAGAGAAGACGTATGTAGTGTCATCTGCAAATAGTGTGGGTTTGAGTAATTGCGAAGCATTTGGAAGGTCATTTATGTATAGGAGAAAGAGAAGAGGGCCAAGGACACTTCCCTGTGGGACACCAACTGTAATTTGTTGCGCAGAAGAGTTTGCCCCATTTGCGTACACATATTGGCTTCTGTTGCTGAGGTATGACTTGAGGTAGTTGAGGGAGTGCCCTCTTATACCATAGTGTGACAATTTTACGTGGAGCAAGTCATGGTCAACTGTATCAAAAGCTTTACGTAAGTCAATGAAGATCCCCAGTGGGACTTCTTTTTTCTCTATTGCAGTGTATATATGTTCTAGCATGTGTATAATAGCATCATTAGTATTTTTATTAGGCCTGAATCCAAATTGGCAGGGGTTGAGTATGTTTTGGGAGATAAGGTAGGAGTAGATTCGTTTATGAATTAATTTTTCGAAGATTTTTGAGAGAGGGTGTAAGTTGGATATTGACCTATAGTTATTCAACTCTGTTTGGTCTTCTTTGTGGATCGGGGTGACCCTTGCTATTTTGAGTACTGTAGGGAAGGTGGAGGATTCTATGGATTTGTTAAAGAATGTTGCAATGATTGGTGATAGCACTTGTGACAGTTTTTTGTATATAAAGGGTGGTAAGGTATTTAAATCTCCTGCCTTGTTTTTTAGTGCGTTGATAATAAGGGAGACTTCGTATGGGTTAGTCGGAGCTAGGAACAGTGTGTTCGGGTAGTTGCCGGTGAGGTAGTCATTTGGTGGGGTATCTGAGCTTGGGATTTTATTGGCAAGGTTTTGTCCTATAGTGGAGAAGAAATCATTGAGTCTGCTGTTTCTGTTGGTGGGAGTTGGGGTTCATCTGATTTTGCTAATTTTATTTCGCTATTTCGTGATATCTTTTTTGTTCCCAGAATTTCTGATAGGGTTTTCCAGGTCTTTTTTATATCACCTCGTAAGTTGGATAATCTGTTCTCATAATACAATTTTTTTTGCTCTTCTTATCAGGCTGGTTAGGATTGACGAGTAACGTTTTGTTTGGTCTCTGGTTATGTGACCCATTCTGTACTGTTTTTCATATTGGTGTTTTGTATTTATGGATTTGAGAATGCTGGGTGTTAGCCAGGGACTGTTCAGTCTCTTAGCTGTCATCTGTTTAGTTTTTTTAGGGCAGTGCTTGTTATAGAGGTATTGGGTCTTTTTTAGAAAATTATTAATACATTCGTCAATATCTGTATAGATTTCTAGCTCAGTGTGCCAGTCAATGTTTGCTACTGCTGTTGTGAAGTTATTAATGGCTGCCTCATTGTGAAGTCTGAAGGTGACTTTAGTAGTGTCTTGGGGTAGTTTACCAAGAGTTGTTATGAGGAAAGTAGGGTAGTGGTCTGTGGTATTATCTGTAATTATGCCTGATTTTAAAGGGGATATGGTGTTGGTCCAGATGTGGTCAAGTAGGGAAACACTAGTCTCTGTAACTCTTGTAGGTTTTGTTACTGTTGGTAGTAACATACAGTTACTCATTGTGTTTGTGAATTCAGTAGCGTGTGGGTCCTGGTCTTGCAGGAGATTTATATTGAAGTCACCTGAGAGTAGTAAGTGATCTTTGTTCATGCGTGCATCAGTTACCATACTTCCTAGATTTTGACTAAATTGGCTAATGTTTGACTGTGGAACTCTGTAGATGTTTATCAATGTGAGAGGTTTTTGTAGGTATTTGGATTTGAATTTAGCTATTATATATTCCCCATGTTCATCCCTTGTGCAAGTATTAGTGATACATTCTAGTTGGTCTGAGTAGTATATGGCTGTGCCACCCCCTTGTTGGTCTGGCCTACAGTTGTGTATGGCTGTGTAACCAGGAATGGCATAGACATCTGTACTATCAGGCTTTAGCCAGGTTTCAGTTAGTGTAATGATGGACATATTGGCATGTAAGGAATTTAGTAATGCTATGAGTTCATCGTAATGCTTGCTTAAAGATCTGATATTGTAGTTAAAGATAGTTATGTTGTTGTTGGCACTGAGAAGTGCCTTTGATTGTTCTGCAGTGTAGTAATTACAGTAACTGTTTGATTCATTTAAGTCATTAAATAAGAGGTTGGTATCAGGATCAATACTTGTAATCATAAGATTTGTAGTGAATCTATAGTTAGAATTAAGTATAAAACAAAGTAAATAGTCTTAAGCTAAAAAATAGCACCTGAATTATTTAACAAATGTAAAATAATGAGCTAAGGTAGTTTTTTTTTTTTTTAAGCTAAAATAAAGGAGACAATATAAAAGGGACTAATACAAATAAAGTGATGATCAAATAATGGAGCTTGGGAATATGATAGTAGGTAGTACTATAAAGGTAATTTTTTAAAGTTAGAATTATAGTATAAAATTATAATATAAAAGGGACTAATATAGGTTGTGGTGAACAATAAAGTGGTAATCAAATAAATGAGCTTTGGAATATAATGGCAAAATTGTGAACTTATTCTACTTTAGCACCTGAGAATAGCACCTTGATTATATTAACAATTGTGAATATATAAACTAGGGTAGTTATATAAAGCTAAAATAAAGGAGAAAATATATAAGGGACTAAAATTAAGTAATGGTAAACAAAGTTAAATGGACAGATGGTAGGAATTATAATATAAACTTATAATATAAAAATACAATTTGAAATGGTACTTGCAATTGCACTAGAGTCTGGTATAGGTTGTTGACAAGATCAAGATTATAACTAGATTTAAATTGACAAAATAAAATTCACAATTAAAGTACCAAAAGAATAATAGTAAAAAAATAACAATGGTAATGTCTTGGTTATAATATGATAGTAAGATGGTAGACAGGTACCCAGGTACACAGGTACAAAGGATAATATAAAGGTTGGGGTTGAATATACAAACTTGAAAATTTGGCAACAAAATGTTATGGGAAGTATAAGATAATGTTTAATGTACAAAAGTAAAATTGACTGGTAGTAAATATGGTGTTTAATAAAAATTTAGTAAGTAATAATGATTACAAAAAAGTGAAAAAGTAATGTTTATTTCATTCAATATTGCACTGGTAGTTATACTTGGTTATATGGCAGTACAAGGTAATTAAGAGTAATCTAAGATAGTAAATGTGGTATTAAAACAGGTAAAGGTAATTAGACAAGTAATGGTTATTAAATGTCAAAAATGTTAAGAG